>NC_135218.1:27003631-27143631 GCF_052324685.1 Brachyhypopomus gauderio
TTTTTGTAAATGTTGTTTGTCATTGAATGTTGTGACTTTCTTTGTGTTACATCATTATTAATATTGTGTTTGGGTTATATAATTATTGATGTTGTTTATTTGTTATATCATTAGTGGTGTTGTGTGCTTGTTTTATCATTATTGATGTTTGTTATATAATTTTTGTGTGTTTGTGATGTATTGTGTTTGTTGTGGTGTTTGTGTTTTATATATTTTTTGAAGTTGTGTGTTTGTGAACCTACTGTCCAGTTTCTGCCGCAGTGGGCTGGTCCCATACAGAAGGACATGGGGTTCTGAATGGACCGTCTGTAGTTCCTCCAAAGAAGCTTTACGACCCCGAATACACTGTGTGTGTGTGAGAGTGTGTGTGTGTGTGTGTGTGTGTGTGAGAGAGATAGAGAAAGAGAGAGAGAAAGAGACAAAAAGAGAGAGAGAGTAATAATATACCATCTGTTGCCCAGCTAAATTCTCCAGACACCCTCTGTCCTCATCACCCTCTATCCTGATTACTCTCTATCCCGTCCCCCAGCAGAACAGTGTGTTTACATGTGTGGTGTTTCTAATAAAATGGATGTGAAGGTATTGAACATTTCTTTGGGGAACAGCACCCTCTGGTGGTGTTATACTTGTTCACATTTAGAAGGTATGTTTAAATATAACATAAATAAATTATTTGATATCTACTTCTATGTTTCTTTGTGCAGACAACAAAAAATATTTCAGATAATTTTATTATAGATGTTATGTTGTGTTGTGTTCTCTAGCCACTATAGGCCTGGACGACAGGTGTTATGATAGGTACTGAATGCTGTGATGTTTGCTAATTGTATGTTACCTCACACTGCCCCCTGCAGGCCTGTATGATAGGTGTAGTTTACCTCACACTGCGCTCGTAGGCCTGTATGATAGGTGTAGTTACCTCACACTGCGCTCGTAGGCCTGTATGATAGGTGTAGTTACCTCACACTGCGCTCGTAGGCCTGTATGATAGGTGTAGTTCCTCACACTGCGCTCATAGGCCTGTATGATAGGTGTAGTTCCTCACACTGCGCTCGCAGGCCTGTATGATAGGTGTAGGTTACCTCACACTGCGCTCTTAGACCTGTATGATAGGTGTAGTTTACCTCACACTGCGCTCGTAGGCCTGTATGATAGGTGTAGTTTACCTCACACTGCGCTCGTAGGCCTGTATGATAGGTGTAGTTACCTCACACTGCGCTCGCAGGCCTGTATGATAGGTGTAGTTACCTCACACTGCGCTCATAGGCCTGTATGATAGGTGTAGTTACCTCACACTGCGCTCGTAGGCCTATATGATAGGTGTAGTTTACCTCACACTGCGCTCGTAGGCCTGTCTCCTGCAGCCGTGACCAGATGCTCTGAATGCGACCGGCGTGCTCAGGGTGTGTGTTGGTGTTCCCACACATGCACTGATGCTTTTGCATCAGAGAGTCATAGACAAGGCCTGTATAGTTCAAACACACACACACACACACACACATGTGATATTGTACAGTATATGATGCTAGGCCTGTCACGATAACAAAATTTTCAAAACGATATTGTCCCAGAAATTATCGCGATAAACGATAATATTATATTTATACTTGACGCGTCGCAAGCGGCGCGAAGATCCGCGCGGCGAAAATGACGTAATCGCAGTGGCTCCGCTCGTGCGCGAGGTCGTGCACCTCCAGAGTTGCAATCCCCCCTCCCTCAACAACCTTGGGCTTTGGGCTAATTCTGAGGGGTGGGTTTTACACTGACTTTGTGCGAGAAATTTTTGTAGGACCTGGCAACCCTGTGCACCTCTCAAATTTTGTAACTTCGCGCGCGCCGCGCCTCAGCGCAATGAACAAAGTCATGTTTGCAGGATTCATGCACGTTTAAAAGGTGGAATTCAAGCACTTGTACGTCACTTTAAAAGGTCAATTTCAATAATACCCAGCACGTTAAACTTAATTAAGTTAAATCTTTATATATATATATATACTCGAAATAATTCGCTTTTTATCACATTATTTAATGGATATTTATTTTCAAAACGCCCAATCTTAACGTCTTCACGTTCTCTCATGTTTCGTCCTGTATTTCGTCCTGAAGCTCGTATTTGTTAACGTAATACAAGAGAACAGTTCAGTCAGACAGATATTTGTTGTGAAATGAACAAATTCCAGCACTTTTCAAACCTGAAACACAAATGCAACATTAAAGTTCGTCAGGTAAATGTTCATTCCCCTGTTTCTGAGGGGTGTTTCTTATACTACCACGTATCGTTTCGAATAGTGACGGGACGAACGATACTGGTGCGTCAACACTGTGCCGAGCGCTCAAGAGTGAAACCCCGTATCGGTGCGTATATTGCTTTAAACAAAAATCACGTGACCGATACAAGAAGTGTATCGTTTGGCTGTGTCGCGCCAAATTGTGTTTATAAGGAAACGAACTGTATCGGCATGTCGCGGGTTTGTTGGATGGAGTTTTACTGTTGCTTTTGGATTTTGTATTTTTCCCCTCACGGATCGAACCAGGAAATGTTCCACTGTCTGGAGTCAATTTGATCTTTTGACGCCAAATAAGGTATTGTTTCTCATTTGGACATTATTTTTTTATTAAATATGTTTGTACTCTTTTCTGGTAAGGGGTTTTAATTGTATTCAGATAAAGTAACGTTTTATTTTATTGTAGGTGAAGTGTCGACTCTGCTCCACGGAGCTTTCTTACAAGAGCACTTCATTAATGCCGAGGCATTATAGAGCTCGGCATGGCAATGAAGAATCAGCACATACTGGTGAGAGTACCCCAGGAGTGTTAAAATTCTCAAATAAAATTTAAATGTTTTAATGTAAAATAGTTTATTACACACAAAATGCTTTGTGTAACTATGTAATATTATTTGTAAACTTGTCAGTACTTTAATAAGGCAAAAAATATTTCCTTACAGTTCCTAACAAACAAGCTGTGGATGAGGCTGTGATCAACATGATCATCAAAGACTGTCAGTCCCTCTCCATCGCACTTAGATATTTATGCACACCATCTTCGTCTGTACCCTGTGAAAGACTTTTTTCTAAGACAGGAGAACTTGTATCTAAGAGGATAAATCGCCTTGGAGCCAACACACTTTAAAAACTTTTGTTCCTCAATAAAAATACATAAATGAATGAATTTCTTGTCATTTTTTGTGTTTTATATTATTTTTCTTTTTTATTAATGAGAATCCTTACATAAGCTGCACATTTTAGCTGAATTTTATTAGACAAATTTGCTATATTTTGCAGTTGGTTTAGCATTTACACAAGATTTTAAGCAAATTTTGGACACAACAAATTGAGCAAATGAAATTATAAAATGATGAGATCATATTTTAAGTAAACGTTATGTTAATGTTATGTAAAATGTATGTAAAATGTTAATTAAATATTTCACGAGTTGATGTGTTTTCAGGATGCTTTTCTTTTTGTTTACTTGCAATGATATTATAACTACTGCAGGGGTCACTATTGAGTGACCAACACAGTGTCAATACTGTGTCAACACAGTTTGTGTAGTGTGTCGATACACTCCTTGAGGTATCATCTTCCCATCACTAAAGTTTCGAACAAACCTGCAAAGAAAAGCAAGTATAAACGCTTCCACCGTTCGCGGAGGTAGGCGGAGTCGCACGCTACGGTGACTATAATAAACAACCATTAAATAATGTGATAAAAAGCGAATTATTTCGAATCATTTCGAGTCCTATTAGCCTCGAATACGTTCGCGAACACATCTCCACGTGTGTGTTTGTGTGGAGGCAAAGTTATTGATGCATGCGCTCTCCGTGTCCTGCACTCATTTCCTAACCTGTAGATGTCGCTCTCTGATCACAGATTCGTCTTCCCTTAAGGGGGGAGGGGGTTGCGAGAGGGTTGTTAGTCTCATGTATACAAATATGATACATATATGATACAACGAAAGGTCAGCTGATAAACTGCTAGCAGTAGAAAGGTAATAAGGAGGAATCTGATCATAGGACAGACAGAGACATACAGAGACACATAGACAAACAGAGACAGACAAACAGAGATAGAGATAGATGCATAGACCGGCAGAGACAGCAACAGAGACGGACACATAAGACAGGCAGAGACAGAGACAGATGCACAGACCGGCAGAGACGAAGGATGTTCTGACCTGTGGTGAATCTGGGTTTAGAAGGCACGTCTTGTACACCAATGAAGGAGGCTGACGCGGGAGAAGACTGGGCCCTAGAGAGGGGGCGGTGCCCGGCCAGGTTGACGGACAGGCCGGCAGCCTCCATAGAGGCCTGGTAGTTCCTCAGCTGATGGATCCTTTGCTGCTCCAATAGGATGGCCTGCTGTTCCCCCCACAAAGACACACACACACACACACACACACACACACACACACACACACACACACACACACACACACACACACACAACTAAGCTTAAACCCGTGGTGTGCATGTGCATCTCTGTGTATATGTCTGTGTGTGTGTGTGTGTGTGTGTATTGGAGCTCTGCAGGCCTTGTCAATTATGAAGTACACCCCACCTAAAACAGGAATAAACATTATAGTTTGTAATATAGTAATACCCTATTTGGTGAACTACTGCTGAAAGTTCAGAACCAATTTCATTTTATTTGTTTTCCTTCAGTTTCAGCTGGTATTATCATATCTTCACTGCCATGATCACATTACCCCTGTCCTGCTGTCTTCTCTAGCTTCCCAGAACACAAAGAATAGATTTCAACATTGGATTTTGGTTCAAACATTTAAAGTATGACATGATTTAACTATTTTATACTTCACTGGTTTGGTCTTCGTTAAGCGAACTCGATGTTCCTCCTCAGTGTCACGTAGGGCAACGCCCCCTCTCGTAGCTGTCACTCTGGGTTCCCTCATGTCTGTGTTCCCTGCCTGTTTGTCCCGCCCTGCTCGTTTATTTTGATGATTCCTCGTTTGTTACCACGCCCCTGTGTCATTGTCATCACCTGTCCCTAGTTTGGTTCTATGTATATAAGTCCCGTCATCCCCCAGTCGTGTCATCCGTGATTTTGTCTATCAGTTGGTTTGTTCATCCTGTCGGTTCGTGCATTCGTGAGTTTACGCTGTGTTTCTGTTTTCCGTGTTTGTTCTGCCTGCTCCGTGTCTCCCGTCGTGTTTACGTTCCCTGTCCCATTATGCCCGTGTACCTTACCTGTTCTGGCTGCCCTCCCGGTTTGACCCACGCCTGTCCTTTCGACTCTGATTTTGGTATTCCCTTTAATAAATCTCGCTCCTCTCAGCGATTGTGTCCGTCTCCTCGCTCCGTGGCGCAAGCCACGTTACATAATCACGGATCTAACGAGGACACAGCGAGAGAGCGAGACTCCGGTGAGTTTAGTCGCTGTAACGAGTTGTTGGCTGCTTCCGTGCAGTTTAACACTCATGTGTTACAGCGCGAACGAGCCGGAGACAGGAATACCCCTGGCGCTGTGGGAACAAGGAAGTCTCGTCGCAGACCGAAGAAAGCGCAGTCTCTCACTACTGGCTTTCGCGACGAGACTCCTATTGAGCGCTGGGAGTCTGCCCCGCTTGGCGAACACCACAGGGGTGAGCAACCTGTGGTGCAAGCAGCGGGCAGACGGAACGAGCGCACAGACGAGCCGTGGCTTAACCCTCGGTCGGCTCTCAATGGCTGCTGCGAGCTCCCGACGCCTCAGAGGAGGCGGAGCCATCGCAGAGAGAGCCACCGAGGGGCGTGTGTGTCTGTGTGTTCTTCCAGGCTCGACCCGGACCCTGAGGAGGAGGACCTAACACCGCTGATCCCGCCGGCTACTCCACAGGACACCCCCATGTATTTTTTGGGGGGGAGTACAAGCCACGTCGGCTTGGCGGTCCCGCCCCCCGAGGACGTTGGCTTGGTGGCTCCGCCCCCCGAGGACGTCGGCTTGGTGGTTCCGCCCCCCGAGGACTTCAGCCCGGTGGTTCCGCCCCTGAGGACGTCGGCTTGGTGGTTCTACCCCCCGAAGGTGTCTCGTCCATGCCGGTTCCTGTACCCGCGACCAAGGAGGGGTCGTCCACGCCGGTTCCTGTCCCCGCGACCCTGGAGAGGTCATCCACGCCGGTTCCTGTCCCCACTGCCCGTCGGCAGTCCACGCCGGTTCCTGTCCCCGCTGCCCGTCGGCAGTCCATGCCGGTTCCTGTCCCCGCGACCCTGGAGGGGTCGTCCACGCCGGTTCCTGTCCCCGCTGCCCGTCGGCAGTCCACGCCGGTTCC
Source organism: Brachyhypopomus gauderio (assembly GCF_052324685.1). Taxonomy (NCBI): domain Eukaryota; kingdom Metazoa; phylum Chordata; class Actinopteri; order Gymnotiformes; family Hypopomidae; genus Brachyhypopomus; species Brachyhypopomus gauderio. The sequence goes on from NC_135218.1 coordinate 27,009,896, forward strand.
TGTCCCCGCGACCCTGGAGGGGTCGTCCACGCCGGTTCCTGTCCCCGCGACCCTGGAGAGGTCGTCCACGCCGGCTCCCGTTCCCGCTGCCCGCCAGCGGACCCTGCCTGTTCCCGCTGCACGCCAGCGGACCCTGCCTGTTCCCGCTGCCCGCCAGAGGACCCTGCCTGTTCCCGCTGCCCGCCAGCGGACCCTGCCTGTTCCCGCTGCCTGTCTGCCGGCTCCTGTGCCCGCTGCCTGCCGCCCGGCCGCACCTGTCGCCCCAGAGACTGTGCTGCCCACGTGTGGGCTTGGACTCAGTGTGTTGTCTGCTCCGCCCCGTGTTCCTGCCTCTATGCCTGTGTCCCCCTTGCTCCCCTGTTCCGTCCCTGGCTTTGTTTTGGTTCCTGTCCCCATGGTTGTGTCTGTTCGTGTCCATGTTCCTGTTCCTGTGTCTGTTCCCGGTGGTGTCGTCTCCGTCCCTGTCCCCATGTCTGTTCCCCAAGTCGTCACCCACCTTGTGCCTGTGCCTGTCTCAGTCGTCCAAGCCGTGTTTGCCTCCGTGTATGCCTCTGCCCTGTCCCCTGGCCCGTCTCCTGTGTCTGTTCCCGGTCCTGCTCCCATGCCTCGCCCTGTCCCTGCCTGTATCGCCATGCCCCAGCCCGGCTCCTGGCCCGTCTCTGGTTCCCCTGTCCCTGCTGTGCCCCGGTCTCCGTGCCCTGCTTTCCCCTTGTCTGTGTCCGCTGTCCCTGTCCTGTCTGCCCTTGCGTGCCCCGGAGTGGCACGCTTTGAGGGGGGGTTCTGTCACGTAGGGCAACGCCCCCTCTCGTAGCTGTCACTCTGGGTTCCCTCATGTCTGTGTTCCCTGCCTGTTTGTCCCGCCCTGCTCGTTTATTTTGATGATTCCTCGTTTGTTACCACGCCCCTGTGTCATTGTCATCACCTGTCCCTAGTTTGGTTCTATGTATATAAGTCCCGTCATTCCCCAGTCGAGTCATCCGTGATTTTGTCTATCAGTTGGTTTGTTCATCCTGTCGGTTCGTGCATTCGTGAGTTTACGCTGTGTTTCTGTTTTCCGTGTTTGTTCTGCCTGCTCCATGTCTCCCGTCGTGTTTACGTTCCCTGTCCCATTATGCCCGTGTACCTTACCTGTTCTGGCTGCCCTCCTGGTTTGACCCACGCCTGTCCTTTCGACTCTGATTTTGGTATTCCCTTTAATAAATCTCGCTCCTCTCAGCGATTGTGTCCAAGCCACGTTACACTCAGCTACACCCCTGTACACTCCTCTATACTCCTGTACTCTCCTCTATGCTCCTGTTCACTCCTCTATGCTCCTCTACACTCCTGTATACTCCTGTATACTCCTCTACACTCCTCTACACTCCTGTATACTCCTGTATACTCCTCTACACTCTGCAGATTGCAGCATCTAAATGGGATTTGGCATGTATGAAAACAGCCACCAGGTGGCAGTTATAATCAACACCTGAGCCCTGCTTTACAGACAGCAACACCTGAGCCCTGCTTTACGGACTGCAACATCTGAGCCCTGCTTTACGGACCACAACACCTGAGCCCTGTTTTACGGGCCGCAACACCTGAGCCCTGCTTTACGGGCCGCAACACCTGAGCCCTGCTTTAAGGACAGCAACACCTGAGCCCTGCTTTACGGGCTGCAACACCTGAGCTCTGCTTTACGGACTACAACACCTGAGCCTTGCTTTACGGGCCGCAACACCTGAGCTCTGCTTTACGGACCACAACACCTGAGCCCTGCTTTACGGGCCGCAACATCTGAGCTCTGCTTTACGGGCCACAACACTTGAGCCCTGCTTTACGGACCGCAACACATGTTCCACAAAAACAGAAACCAGAGAAGCACCAATACATATAGAGAAACATAAGTTTACACTGGAGAACCAGTTATTATAATCCCGAACCAGATAATCCCGTTTGGAAGATTTTGATTACGGCAGCTGTATGCTTGTGCCAGGCGTTTCCAGCTCTCTCCACTGGCCTCATAACACGAGTGTCAGAGAGTCAGAGAAAAGGAAACAAAACCCCAGTACTTGGACTCGTGGAAGACTCGCGGAGGACTCTGTGGAGGACTCAAGAGGAGGACAGGCGTGGCTCATCCATCTGGGGCTCTCTAACCTGTTTGAAGAGCTCTTCTGGTCCTTCCTCCTCCTGTGGGTCCGGGGGCTCCTGCTTGATGATGACACTCAGCGGTTGGCCCGCTTCCTGGGCGGAGTCCTTGATGATGACACTCAGTGGTAGGCTTGCCTCCTGGGCGGAGTCCTGTTGTTCTCTAAGCTCCTCCTCCGTCTCCTCAGGATGGCTCTGGTGCTGCCGGCCAACCTCACCAGGCTTGGTCAATATCTAACACAGCAAAAGAACATACAACAAAAACGGAAGGTCTAGTCATATTTTAGCCTATGCACACTATTCCTGTAGAGGGAATCTAAAGAGAGTAATATGTCCTCAGTACTTGTCCACACAGAACTTGGACAGCATGTTGTATCAACCTGCACTTGGCCGATACATAATGGGACAATTATGTGAATAACGAGAGAACAGTGTTCACTCATCATAGGAAACATTGTGTTAACTATTAACTAGCTATTTTCAGTGAGAAATATTGCCACTTTGTGCAACTCAGACTAATGAATTCAGACTAACTCAAACTCAACTGAACAACAGATAAAAAGAAAAGAACTAAACAAAAATGGCTCCAAAGTTTTTCGTGATGGAGCACACAAGCTCCCCTCGAGGGTTCTGCATAAATGTATTTTATTAGCCTGGTGTGTTAGTGGCGTGAGTTTGCAGATTCCACAGAATTTTTCTGTATTTTTCAGGCGATTGTAAGGGACCAAAGAGATAATTGGCGATAAAGAACAAATGTATTTATTTGGTTCACCATGTCATCATTATCCACTACGCTTGATGCTCCAACACAGGGATCTTTAAGAATGGCTGTTAGTTGGTGCTAAGCGTACTGTATAAGGAACGTAATGTATTTTTTCCTGGTTTCTGTACTCAGAAAAAGCTAGTACAGGACTAGCCAAGCAGGAGAGGTTAGCTGGTCATGTACTCTGGACAGGGAAGGTTAGCTAGCTGGTCCTGCAGGATCTCACTGGAGAACATCCCAAATACACCAGCACACTGTCTGTCAGGCTATGACATCAGCACAGTCTGTCAGACTATGACATCAGCACATTGTCTGTCAGACTATGACATCAGCACATTGTCGGTCAGGCTATGACATCAGCACATTGTCGGTCAGGCTATGACATCAGCACATTGTCGGTCAGGCTATGACATCAGCACACTGTCTGTCAGGCTATGACATCAGCACAGTCTGTCAGGCTATGACATCAGAACACTGTCTGTTAGGCCTCCCCGAGTCATAACACAGAGTGAGACAAAGAACAAGAGAGTGAAGGATAGGACCAGAGTGATCTTTACTGAGCATGCTCATAAACAGACCCACAGAGCTGTCAATCACTCCTGCAGCGCTCGTCTGATAGGACAACACACAGTGGAGGCTCTGGGACTCACAGCACTCCAGCACATGTTTTATGCATGTGCCACAGGGGACAGGTTAGTTCTATAGACAGTTACTGTGATCGCTCTGCACACTGTACTTCCCATCAACAATCGCCTTTGTCACAATTGTGCCTCTTCTGCTCACATCACCCATTATCCATATCAATACTCAGTTATTGACAAGGAGTAGAACACCAATCAAAACTGGAGCTGGTGGATCTGAGAGTTTCCTGGTCTGAGGGCCACTGGGTCTGAGGGCCACTGGGTCTGAGGGCCACTGGGTCTGAGGGCTACTGGGTCTGAGGGCTACTGGGTCTGAGGGCCACTGAGTCTGAGGGTTTCCTGGTCTGAGGGCCACTGGGTCTGAGGGCCACTGGGTCTGAGGGCTACTGTATCTGAGGGCTTCCTGGTCTGAGGGCCACTGGGTCTGAAGGCTGGTGGATCTGAGGGCCACTGGGTCTGAGGGCCACTGGGTCTGAGGGCTATTGGATCTGAAGGCTGGTGGATCTGAGGGCCACTGGATCTGAGGGCCACTGGGTCTGAGGGCCACTGGGTCTGAGGGCTACTGGATCTGAAGGCTGGTGGATCTGAGGGCCACTGGGCAGCTGACACAAAAATTATGTATAAATGTCCTCGTAAGAAACCTCTACTGTCTGCTCCTGTCTGTTCATTACTAAAGAATGGACTAATCTGTCTATGAAACGAATTTGAGCTTATCCTGTTTAGTATCGTGTTTTTTATGATTAGCATTAGCCCTTATGTTAGGTAGTCTTTGTTCATCTGTATCTTAAGTCCCCTCGTGTGGGTTGTGGGCATTGTTGACCACAGTCAACACACCGTCAGCTAGGACACTGAAGTGGGGGGGAGAGATTCAGCCCACAGTGTACGTGCAACATTTTCTGGTGCTGATGCACTGTAAACATATCCCACTCAACCAAAACAACTCTCACATGTCCTGTAGGTTGCCATGACACTGCTACACTGTTTTCATAACAAAGGCTGTGTAGTTACAGTTATAGTGTCATACATTAAGAATGTGATGTGTTTGATGAATCTTAATGAATATGCCTGATTCAACAACAGATAACAACAAATTTCTGTGTCAGACAGCATTTGACACTCTCATCGCATCTCAATCCATTACATTACAAATTATGGCAGCTGTTCATAGCCAGAGTGACTGAAACGTGTATCAGTATGATGTGTTATCACCAGTACGAGGGCAGTCACTGTCTGGTGGTTAGGGAACTGGTCTTGTGACCGGAGGGTCGTGGGTTCGATTCCCAGACCTGAGGCCATGACTGAGGTGCCCCTGAGCAAGGCCCCAATTGCTCACTTGTATAAAAAATTTGATTAAAATGTAAGTCGCTCTGGATAAGGGCGTCTGCAAAATGCCATAAATGTAAAAAATGTAATAGTGTATCAGTATGACGTGTATCAGTATCAGTATTGCGTTCATCATTAGATAACTGTGTCAGATTATCTGACACGCTAGTGTCAGATACAGGGATCAGATCTGTCTGGTGTTCTGAGGCTGTGCTAGTGTCAGATACAGAGATCAGATCTGTCTGGTGTTCTGAGGCTGTGCTAGTGTCAGATACAGAGATCAGATCTGTCTGGTGTTCTGAGGCTGTGCTAGTGTCAGATACAGGGATCAGATCTGTCTGGTGTTCTGAGGCTGTGCTAGTGTCAGATACAGAGATCAGATCTGTCTGGTGTTCTGAGGCTGTGCTAGTTGCTAGTGTCAGATACAGAGGTCAGATCTGACTAGTGTTCTGAGGCTGTGCTAGTGTCAGATACAGAGATCAGATCTGTCTGGTGTTCTGAGGCTGTGCTAGTGTCAAGAACAGAGATCAGATCTGTCTGGTGTTCTGAGGCTGTGCTAGTGTCAGATACAGAGATCAGATCTGTCTGGTGTTCTGAGGCTGTGCTAGTGTCAGATACAGAGATCAGATCTGTCTGGTGTTCTGAGGCTGTGCTAGTGTCAGATACAGGGATCAGATCTGTCTAGTGTTCTGAGGCTGTGCTAGTGTCAGATACAGAGATCAGATCTGTCTGGTGTTCTGAGGCTGTGCTAGTGTCAGATACAGAGATCAGATCTGTCTGGTGTTCTGTGCTGTGCTAGTGTCAGATACAGAGATCAGATCTGTCTGGTGTTCTGTGCTGTGCTAGTGTCAGATACAGAGATCAGATCTGTCTGGTGTTCTGAGGCTGTGCTAGTGTCAGATACAGGGATCAGATCTGTCTGGTGTTCTGAGGCTGTGCTAGTGTCAGATACAGAGATCAGATCTGTCTGGTGTTCTGAGGCTGTGCTAGTGTCAAGAACAGAGATCAGATCTGTCTGGTGTTCTGAGGCTGTGCTAGTGTCAGATACAGAGATCAGATCTGTCTGGTGTTCTGTGCTGTTACCTTGCTGATGTGAAGCTGCTGGAATTGAAGTTTGTGCTTCTCCAGGAAGTGCTGGTGTTGCTGTTGGAGCACCAGGTGCTGCAGGCCCTGGCTGCTCTGGGGTAGAGGTGCCGACTGCGTGCGGCCCAGTGGACGGTGCTCGCGCAGTTTATGCAGAGAAGGAGATTGGAGAGGGAGGGCACTGACACCTGCGCACAGCACGAGGCACGTACATTTGCATATAATTTGCATATCATTCACATTGCATTAACATATCCTATGCGTATTGCATACATTTCATAAACATATGCATATAAAACATATACATATCACACACATATGCACATCATATGAATATCATATATTTGCATATATACATATATATAACATGCATAATAACACATATATACATATCATATGCATATCTCACAGCCTTCACCAGGAACAAGTGCACTTCCACACCCACCTGTGGCTAGAGGACTCGGTGTGGCTGACTGCTCCAGGAGAACCATGTGCTGCAGCAGTGCATTGTGGGAACTAGCTGAGTCGGCGGTGCCCAGGTAGGCGGGTAGCTGGGAGGTGCCCAGGAACGCAGTGGTCATGGGTAAACTGGTAACGGGCAAGCGTTCGCCGTCCTGCTGGCCAGATGACACCTAGATGTGCAAGTAGAAATCCCCTGAGTCTAAGACACTGATGTCACTCTTCTCTTTCACACACACACACACACACATGCAATTATAGACAAAGTATAGAGTGATGCACTTGTCTATGATGTCTATGCTTTTTTTTGTGTAATTTGTGTGTTAATGGGCCGCCCAATGGAGGATGGGTTCCCTTTTGAGTCTTGGTCCTCCCAAGGTTTCTTCCTAATCCCCACCATCTAGGGAGTTTTTCCTTGCCACTGTCGCCTTTGGCTTGCTCATTAGGGATTTGGACCCATAGTATTGTTAACCTTGTAAATCCTGTAAAGCGCTTTGTGACAACATGTGTTGTGAAAAGCGCTATATAAATATATTTGATTTGATTTTGATTTTATTTGATGTATTGAAGAAAGTGTCTGGCCACTGTCACAGGGAGGTATTAAGAGGTATTTAGCAGGGTATGGAGGGTTTAGTAGGGTATGAAGGTTTTAGTAGGGTATGGAGGGTTTAGTAGGCTATGGAGGTTTTAGTAGGTTATGAAGGGTTTAGTAGGGTATGGAGGTTTTAGTAGGTTATGAAGGGTTTAGTAGGGTATGGAGGGTTTAGTAGGGTATGGAGGTTTTAGTAGGTTATGAAGGGTTTAGTAGGGTATGGGGGTTTAGTAGGGTATGGAGGGTTTAGTAGGGTATGGAGGTTTTAGTAGGTTATGAAGGGTTTAGTAGGGTATGGAGGGTTTAGTAGGGTATGGAGGTTTTAGTAGGTTATGAAGGGTTTAGTCGGGTATGGGGGGTTTAGTAGGGTATGGAGGGTTTAGTAGGGTATGGGAGGGTTTAGTAGGTTATGAAGGTTTTAGTAGGGTATGGATGGTTTAGTAGGGTATGGGGGTTTAGTAGGGTATGGAGGGTTTAGTAGGGTATGGAGGTTTTAGTAGGTTATGAAGGGTTTAGTAGGGTATGGAGGTTTTAGTAGGTTATGAAGGGTTTAGTAGGGTATGGGGGGTTTAGTAGGGTATGGAGGGTTTGGTAGGGTATGGAGGGTTTAGTAGGGTATGGAGGTTTTAGTAGGTTATGAAGGGTTTAGTAGGGTATGGGGGGTTCTGAATGATTGATTAAGGAAGGTTCACATGATAATGTAAAGAGTCAGATCACAAACAAGAGAAAACAAAAAGAGAGGGTTCAAGAGATAGAAGAAGAGGGTGAGTATGAGGGCGAGTGTGAAGGTGAAGGCGAGGGTGAGTGTATGAGTGTGAGGGTGAGTGTATGAGTGTGAGGGTGAGTGTATGAGTGTGAGTGTATGAGTGTGAGGATTCTCACGCTGCTGCTGGCTGGTAGTCCCAGGGTGATGTTGGGCAGTGATGGAGATGTGTAGAGGGACAGCTGCACCACTGAGCCATCACGTCCAGAGAGCCTGCTAGCTACAGAGGCCTACAACACACACACACACACACACACACACACACACACACACACACACACACACACACACACACACAAAGTAGAGCTATCAAAATGGAAGACATCACATCAAACAAACTCCAACAATGTAATGACACACGGAACGGTGTTGCGCTGTGCTGTGTTCTGTGCCATCTCTGTGTTGTGACCTCGGTGTTGTGACCTCGGTGTTGTGACCTCGGTGTTGTGACCTCCGTGTTGTGACCTCCGTGTTGTGACCTGTTCTGTGAGCTGCAGCGGTGTGTTTACCTCAGGGGAGCTGGAGGAGACGGCCGTGCTGATGCCGTTCTCACACAGGCTGCTGTGGGAGCTGTTGTTGGGAGAACTGGGTCCAGATCCTGGAGCACTGCTGCATACAGAGTCTGTCCACAAACACAGCACACGCCAAGGTGTTACACAACCACAACACACATCACGGTGTTACACAAACAAAACCAGTGATGCCGGTAACGTGTTACTTAGTAACGCGTTACTGTAGTCGGACTACTTTTTTCAGTAACGAGTAGTCTAACGCAACTACTATTTAAAAACTAGTAGTCAGATTAAAGTTACTTATCTAAAACATCGTGCGTTACTATTTCTGCATTTCGGGGGAACGTAGGTTATATTTATTCATTCTTATTTTTTGGCTACACGTTTCTTACGCGGTTACGTAATCTCTGCTCTGCGGCGCCAAAGTCAGATGGAAGGAGAGGTTCGCCTTTAGCAGCTGGAAATACAGGCATTATTTTGATTTTATTTCGGCTCAGGAAGACAACATTAAGGTCCGTTGTACACTCTGTCCTGGCGACAGAGTGCTGTCTACTTTCAAAAACACAACGTCAAACCTGAAAAAAAAAACCGGGGCTTGGCGGCGAACGTAAATTGTTACCGGGCGGGGTGTAAAATGGACTAAATTCAGTATTATATCGCGATCGATCGATCGCCGGTGGTTGGCGCCAGATCGAACTAGTAACTCATTGAATCATAGATGTGGATCAGAGGTAAATAAACTAGATTTTTTTTCGGCGTGAGATATCGGAAGTGTGGCGTGTAAGCGTGTGAAGACAGTCAAATGCGTGTGTCTCAATGCGTGAGAGATGGCAACCCTGTAAGTGGGCGGAGTTGAACAGAAAGACTGTCTTATTTATTTATTTAAAAAACATGTAGGCCTAAGCCTATTTCAAGAAAAAGTTTACAAATGCCAGTGTCATTTTTGATGTTCCGGTTAAAATACATGTCAATAAAGTGAGTATTGGCAGAACTGGTAGTCATTTTCATGTTATCAGCCTCTGCTGAAAGTAACTAAAAGTAATCAAACTTAGTTACTTTTAAAAGCAAGTAGTCAGTAACTTAACTGAGTTACTTTTTAAAGAAGTAGTCAGTAGTCAGTAGTCGGATTACTGTTTCAAAGTAACTATGGCAACACTGAACAAAACACACATCAAGGTGTTACACAAACACAGCACACATCAAGGTGTTACACAAACACAGCACACATCAAGGTGTTACACAAACACAACACACATCACGGTGTTACACAAACACAGCACACATCAAGGTGTTACACAAACAAAACACACATCAAGGTGTTACACAAACACAACACACATCAAGGTGTTACACAAACACAGCACACATCAAGGTGTTACACAAACAAAACACACATCAAGGTGTTACACAAACACAACACACATCAAGGTGTTACACAAACACAGCACACATCACGGTGTTACACAAACACAGCACATATCACGGTGTTACACAAACACAGCACACATCACGGTGTTACACAACCACAACACACGCCAAGGTGTTACACAAACACAACACACACCAAGGTGTTACACAAACACAACACACGTCAAGGTGTTACACAAACACAACACACACCAATGCGTTACACAAACACAACACACTAAGATTACACAAATATGACACTAGAAAGGACTTAAAAGTTCCAGACAGACTTCCACAAACACGAGACAGAACGGAGTCGCACAGGTGCAGTGTGTGTACCTGCCGTGTCTAGAGAGCGCTTCCTGGATGAGCTGATGTGGTTGTCCTTCCTTCGCAGTAACGGGCTGCTTCTCCTCTCCGTCACCTTCTGCTTCAGACGGGACCGCACCTTCAGGTTGGGCTCGGACGCTACACAGACCAGGGAAGCGTGCGGTTAGACCCTATCCTGTGTTATACCGGTCCTAACGTGTCCAGCAGAGAGGACCGTCCCCACGTGTCCTGCAGAGTGTCCTGCAGGACAATGTGCTGCTCACCACACCCCAACACACACCACACCCCAATACACCCTACACCCCAGCACACCCCACACCCCAACACACATCACACCCCAACAAACACCACACCCAAGCACACCCCTGCACACCCTGCACCCCAACACAGCCCACACCCCAAAACACACCACACCCCTGCACACCCCACACCCCAACACACACCACACCCAAGCACACCCCTGCACACCCTGCACCCCAACACAGCCCACACCCCAAAACACACCACACCCCTGCACACCCCACACCCCAACACACACCACACCCAAGCACACCCCTGCACACCCTGCACCCCAACACAGCCCACACCCCAAAACACACCACACCCCTGCACACCCCACACCCCAACACAGCCCCTCCTGCACCAGTCCCTCCCCCAGGGCGAAGAAGGCCCCGTTGATTCGCCTGGAGGTTACTGGAAGCGATGCTGCTATGGCATAGACCAGCCGTCAAGCAAACGAGCTCCTAACTAACGGGTTAATTAACATAAACAAACCCCACAAGTTCGTCACTGCTACGGACAGAGAGGGGAAAAACGGCGGGGGAAAATGAATCAGGTCATTGTGGAGGGCCAACGCTCCAGGTGGGAACAGCTGATGTCCACGCTGCCAGCGTCCAGTGCCGTCTCACCTTATCTGGGGTGTGAGGAGGAATCCCTCAGCAGTGTAAATACAGCCCCCCCAGCCCAAAACCACCTAGAGAATGCAGGTTCAGTAGGAACTTTTCATTCAACGACAGAACGATGTCGGACAGCAGTGAGAACACAATCCAGATCGCGTAGCTTCCTCCTCTACTACACACTAGTGTAAGAGTCACACACACACACATACACACAGGCGTACTCACACAAAAACACCCACAAACACAGCACCCCACACCCAAGTCACTCTAGCTACCTGGAATGTGATCCTGACGGCCAGTGTAAACTGGCGTATCTCCAGCACCAAGGCTAGAGTCAACAGAGACGCTCGGGTCTCTCCACCAAGTTAATGAATGTACAGTAGCAGTACCATTACACTGGAGTATGTAGCAGTACCATTACACTAGAGAATGTAGCAGTACCATTACACTGGAGTATGTAGCAGTACCATTACACTGGAGTATGTAGCAGTACCATTACACTGGAGTATGTAGCAGTACGGTTACACTGGAGTATGTAGCAGTACGGTTACACTGGAGTATGTAGCAGTACGGTTACACTAGAGTATGTAGCAGTATGGTTACACTAGAGAATGTAGCAGTACGGTTACACTAGAGAATGTAGCAGTACGGTTACACTAGGGGATGTAGCAGTACGGTTACACTAGAGTATGTAGCAGTACGGTTACACTAGAGAATGTAGCAGTACGGTTACACTAGAGTATGTAGCAGTACGGTTACACTAGAGAATGTAGCAGTACGGTTACACTAGGGGATGTAGCAGTACGGTTACACTAGAGTATGTAACAGTACCATTCAGAGATCGTATATATAAGTGGACTGGACGACATGAGTGAAAAGTGAAGCCTCCGTAAGTCAACTGCCCTCTAGTGGCTGGCTGCAGTACAACTTTTAACCCCGCCCATTCCCATGTAAGTGAACGAGCCGGACAAGAAACTTTGAATTTTTATTACACGTAAAATAGGTTTTTTGAGCAATTATATTTTGTGAATTCTATAAGACCCCATTGCGTTAGTATCTCTCCCAGTGTTTTTCTCTACGATAAACAGATTTTATAGAAGTTATTAAGTGTTACTTAAAGGGGTGTGGCGATAAGGTGATTGACAATTAATAGCTGCGTTGAATGACAATACCAGACTGTGACGATGGGTGCGAGGCGAAGGACGAGACACAGATCCTTGCTTTAGCAGACGTCACGTTTATTTCTACCACTATTGCGCAAGACAGCGCACGTAAAACATAGACCACTCACACTGAAACGTGTAGACTTAGACAACGACGAGCACAAGACACTGCGCGAACGCACATTAAATAGACAGACCACATCAACCCCACGTGACGACGAGACGAGCCACAGGTGAGACGGATAATGACAAGACGCACCCGCACCCACAGAGAGACACTGACGCAGACGAATAGACGCAGACAACGTTAACACATGCCCCAAAGGAAGGGTTCGGGGACCGTAGCGTGACAGACGCCCCCACCAAGGGCACTACCCGTCCCGGGGTGCCAACAGGACCGAGTGCCCCGAACCCACGTCGATGGGCGGATCCGAAGCACCCAGTCCTGCGTCTGGGAGATGACCGCCCTCGGTGGAGAGTCCGCCACCAACAGCTTAGAACACCCTCCCTGGGAAGACCGGGGAAAACACGTTAGACACGTTTAACGGGACGGACACAAACACACAAACAGGAACACTTACACACAGAGGAACAAACGGGAAAAAGGGGTTCGGTACACATACGGGCAGACTCACAAACACTGGGACAGACACACACGAAACAGGCGCCAGACTGCGCGCCAGGAGTAGAGCGATAAGGGGAGAGAGATCGGGAGCTGCAGGTGCTGCAGCGAACGGTCCTCCTCCAGGCTTTGCTGCGCCGGGTGCAGCGCGGCGGGCGGACGCGCCGGGTGCAGCGCGGCGGGCGGACGCGCCAGGTGCAGCGCGGCGGGCGGACGCGCCAGGTGCAGCGCGGCGGGTGGACTCTCCCCCCAGCTGGCCGTATGGTACGCCCGTCTCGCTCCGCGACCGTCCTCTGGAGTCGACCGTGGGCTCTTCCACCTCCATCTCGGTCGCCTCGCTGTCCCGGCTCCAACTCATGGGCTGCTCCGGGCTGCCACCCCCGGGAGCAGTCCATCCTCTCTCCTCCGGAGCGATCTGAGGACGGGGTCCACCTCCCCTTCAAAGTCCCAGCAGAACACTCAGAGGGGGGCGGACTGCCCTCTTCCTCTGAGTAGAGTTCGCTGTCCGTGCACTCTGAGACGCCTGAGTGCACGGACGGAGGACGATCTTCCTCTTCGTACTCCTCCTCTTCCTCACCGTAACCTACGGCAGGTGCGGAGTACTCCGACGGAGGGTAATCTTCGTACTCCCCCTCCTCCTCACCGTAGCCTACAGCCGATGCGGAGTACTCCGACGGAGGGTAATCGTCTTCGTACTCCTCCTCCTCACCACCGTAGTTAACGGTGAAGGCGTCGCAAACCGACGGAGGGTAATCCACCTCCTCTTCCTCACCACAGTTCACAGTGGAGGCGTCGCATATCGACGGAGGGTAGGCGTCTTCTCCCTCTTCACCCTCACCGTAGTATATGGCGGGGGCGGAACAAACCGAGGGAGCCTGGTCTTCCTCTTCGCCTTCCTCTTCCTCATCCTCGCCTTCCGAGCCCTCTTCTGAGAACTCGCCTTCCGGGGTTTTCTCGGTGGCGCATATCTCCACGGCACCTACCCCTAGAGGTGAGAGGTCCCGGGAAGGCGAGGGGTGTCGCTCTCGCCACATTCGTTCCGCGGTCTCACGGAAATACACCGCCATCTCCGCGGTGGAGGATGCCTGAGCCTGACGCAGCATGAGCGCACAGACAGGGTCCTGCTGCATCATCTCAGGGGTCGCTGTGGTCTTGCGGTGCTGGCCAGGGGAAGAGGCGTGACATCGCTTGCTGGGCTTCTTGCCCTTCTTTGGTCGGGTCACGTAGCCTGGCATACTTGGGTGTCTCAGACGGCTCGTTGTTCTGTGACGATGGGTGCGAGGCGAAGGACGAGACACAGATCCTTGCTTTAGCAGACGTCACGTATATTTCTACCACTATTGCGCAAGACAGCGCACGTAAAACATAGACCACTCACACTGAAACGTGTAGACTTAGACAACGACGAGCACAAGACACTGCGCGAACGCACATTAAATAGACAGACCACATCAACCCCACGTGACGACGAGACGAGCCACAGGTGAGACGGATAATGACAAGACGCACCCGCACCCACAGAGAGACACTGACGCAGACGAATAGACGCAGACAACGTTAACACACGCCCCAAAGGAAGGGTTCGGGGACCGTAGCGTGACACAGACGCTCAAACGTGAACGCGCTCAACAGCAAAACTCTATCAAAACTCTCGACAGCAGTATTAAAACCTTTTACCTTTGTTTATTTTGTAAAACGTCAAAAGTGTCTTTATATCACACCTCAATGTCTTGTTCTGCAGTAAATTGTAACAGACCATTAGGGTCAAGTTCTTTGCAGCTCTTTCGGTAAGTAGTTCAGTTAGATATTTGACTAGCTAGCCAGATGTTAACTTTAAATCCTCTCAGGTTAGCCAATTGTGCTAGCTAGTTCGTAGTTTAGCAAATTGAACGAAATGTACTTGAAGCATAGACCGTGTATACGTCTATATGTGTGTGTGTGTGTATACACCAGAGACCGTCTATATATACGGTATACACATACAAGATTAATTATGTATATATAGTTGAAGTCACATTAAGTGAATGACTAGTGAAAATCGCACAACACATATGCCAACTACAAATACATTGTTTATTATTTAGCGTGAAGATTAATTTCAGTTAGAATGTTTTGTGCTAAGTGCGATTCAAAGCAAAGGATTCTTATTCAGCATAGGATTAGGGTTAGTAATTACCATCACGCTATAAAGTAAGTAGCATAAATTCACGGGTTGTAACTTTTGAACTGCTTCTTGAAGCTGTGTCAAAAGTGCTATACAGATGAGCTGGCCAAGCTGGTTTTCCTTGGAAAGGAGAGCAGGGGTTGGCGCTTCAAACGCGTACCATGTCATTAGCAAGACAAAGGGCACTAATCGAATTTTAATGTTGCATTGTGTTCCAGGTTTGAAAAGTGCTGAAGTTTTGGCTAAGCTTATTTAAAATGCTTGAAATTGTAATGGTATTTCGTTTCACAACAAATAGCTGTCTGACTGAATAGTTTGCTTGGAAAAACTCATTTTGCTGCTGAATGTAACTACTAAAGTAACTCTAACGTAGTTACTTTTAAAATCAAGTAATATGTAATGTAACTAAGTTACTTTTAAAGCGCCCCCTAGTGGGCCCGCCGGCGGGCCCAGCTATTTTAGGGCCTTATAAAACATATTAAACATTAATGAATCTCCGAACAAAAGCGATAAATTCAAAATTTCCTATCCCATCTACATGCCTACCGAGTTTCAGACGTCTACGTGCAGCCGATCGCGAGATATCCGGCTTTGAAGTTGGTGACAAAAGTGCACCCGACATATCCGTTTAAAAAACATATTTATGATGTGAGATGTCTTAATGTTTTGTCACCTAAAAATCGTTTACTAATATGGCTTTAATTTAAGACCTTAACATCGTATATCCGTTGTGGATAAATACCTTAAAAAGCTGGCTCACCTCACTGCAAAATTTTGCGTAATCCACTTCCTGGATGAGACGCTCCGACAAATCTGCCCCCTAAGCGTCACCGAAGCGTTTTGAAAGCTGATTTGTTCTCTTATTACAAAGCTGCAGCGGTTCTACTTTGATTTGAGTGGTTTTTATTGGTCTGAAGGGGGGGGGGGGGTAGTGACTTTGAGTGACAGGTTTTACAACCTCTCACCGGCGAGGTGCGAAGGGGAGGGGGGTGGGCTCACCAATCAGCCTACTGAGACAATCTGGCGCCTTAGAAGTGATTGAAAGCTGTTCTAACCAATAGTTTACTTCCTTCTGAAGCTAACCAGCCCTCATTTGCCATGATTGGTGGATGATTTATTTTAAACGACGCTTCGCAAATTCGCGGTTCATGTCCAATGTGGGTCCGCTAGCATAGCAACATAAGCTAACCTTTGATAACCTAAGCTAAGCTCCACCAGAACACACTGTTCGGCGTGTGCCGAAGCAGCCGTGGATTATTTTGTTCGTTTTTATCCTGATTGTGGATTCTTTTGAACATCACAGAAAATAACAGGATTACTTTTGATCGAATATATGAGCAATTTTCGGAATTTTCGCCAACCCGGAAGTGGGAATGAACACCCGCTACGACGCGATTCTACGTACTCGTGAGTAAAAATGGATCATTTTTCATAAGCGATTTTGTACAAAATATATATTCTAATACTAAACATTAGATTATAAACAGTATTGGAGCTTTTGAGTGCTGGAGTACTCTGTATCGTGTCGGATGCTACCGGAGTTGGCTACGGTAGCTTGGCATAGCCTGTCGGACTATATTGGACATAAATATCATATCATTTAACGTTCATAATTGGACATGGAATTTATTCATTGGAATTTTCTGGTCTTTCTGTAATATGTGCAACGTTGTTGTTTGAAATAGCTCATCGGTTTCATGTATGGAATTTGTTAGCATGTTAGCTTGGTTGGCTATGGGTGTGTACCGGGTGTGTCTCATACTTAGCATACTTGGACATTGGAATGTTGAACTGGACATACCTTGGACAAAGTGGAATAACTTTGCAATGCTTGCATGGATTTGCTCCATTTTTTCTGTGTTGTTAGAAAAGACCCTAGCGAAATGTATTGTTATTTCTGATAACAGATTTGAATAACTATGTGAATATACATTTCAGTCATGTTCAAGTTCAAGTCAGCATTTTTGACATTCCTGGCATATTGGCATCTGTAATAGAGGCTCTAAAATAAACCAAATTATGTGAATATGATTTTGAAGTGTATCAATATGTTCCTCCAACTGTCTACTTCAGTTTGAGCCATGAATGATAATTTTCCTATATGTACAACTTGAGATATCTAGTTTTAAAGTGAACTATGTAAGAAATGTTAAAAATGGCCACCGGGTTAGTGAAAATGCAGCATAGTGTTAAAAGGAGTAATCAGTAATCGGATTACTTTTTCAAGGTAACTAAGCCATCACTGGTTACACTGGCGTATGTAGCAGTATCGTTACACTGGCGTATGTAGCGGCACCGTTAAGCTGGAAACATACTTGCTGTTAACTACGCGTTTGCGTACGCATCATGGCTGCTTCGCGTATCCTGTGTCGGTTTGGCGCGTAGGTCTTGCACGTCCTCCAAAAGTTAACGCGACGCGTACGCGAGGTGCAATATACACAAAACCGCTAGGGGCAGTGTAGCCGCTAACCAGCATCAAGATGGA
Source organism: Brachyhypopomus gauderio (assembly GCF_052324685.1). Classification (NCBI taxonomy): domain Eukaryota; kingdom Metazoa; phylum Chordata; class Actinopteri; order Gymnotiformes; family Hypopomidae; genus Brachyhypopomus; species Brachyhypopomus gauderio. The sequence goes on from NC_135218.1 coordinate 27,027,226, forward strand.
CACAACGATATCCAACGACACAAACTCGGCAATCTCACAACGTCTTTGATTTAACGGCCTTACATACCACCTACGAAGGGATCGCTGTGGTCGTTTTTTCTGCCGTGACCGTAAAATTACCCAAAGGCTAATCTCCTCGAGTGTTGCCATGTTTGCATCGTTAAAATACCGAAGCCCTTTCTACGTTCTGCCCTCTAGTGGACGCCTCCAGTTTCACGCGTTGCACATAGGCTAGTATGTTCTCAGTAACGTTCACAACGCAGCCGGTACGCGAACGCATGGGCAAACAGCAAGTATGTTTCCACCTTTACACCGGCGTATGTAGCGGCACCGTTACACCGGCGTATGTAGCGGCACCGTTACACCGGCGTATGTAGCGGCACCGTTACACCGGCGTATGTAGCGGCACCGTTACACCGGCGTATGTAGCGGCACCGTTACACCGGCGTATGTAGCGGCACCGTTACACACGGGCGTATGTAGCGGCACCGTTACACCGGCGTATGTAGCGGCACCGTAAAGGTGGAAACATACTTGCTGTTTGCCCATGCGTTCGCGTACACAACCGGCTGCGTTGTGAACGTTACTGAGAACATACTAGCCTATGTGCAACGCGTGAAACTGGAGGCGTCCACTAGAGGGCAGAACGTAGAAAGGGCTTCGGTATTTTAACGATGCAAACATGGCAACACCCGAGGACATTAGCCTTTGGGTAATTTTACGGTCACGGCAGAAAAAACGACGACAGCGATCCCTTCGTAGGTGGTTTGTAAGGCCGTTAAATCAAAGACGTGGTGAGAATGGCGAGTTTGTGTCGTTGGATATCGTTGTGTGCATTTTGATGCTGGTTAGCGGCTACACTGCCCCTAGCGGTTTTGTGTGTATTGCACCTCGCGTACGCGTCGCGTTAACTTTTGGAGGACGTGCAAGACCTACGCGCCAAACCGACGCAGGATACGCGAAGCAGCCATGATGCGTACGCGTACGCGTAGTTAACAGCAAGTATGTTTTAGCCTTTACACCGGCGTATGTAGCGGCACCGTTACACCGGCGTATGTAGCAGTATTGGGTGAGCCTTTGTGCTAGAAGGTGTGGATGTAGCCAGGGTGTAGCACCTGTCTTGCGTAGGGGGAAGTCATCCTTCGAATCATAGATGCTGACGGCTGGATGGTTATAGGCAGGCACACCAGTCAGAGGAGGAGAACTCTGGTCCAGAGAACTGTGTTGGGTTTTCCTGTGTTCAGACATATAGACACAAGGTGGCAGATAAAGACAGAATGCAAATACTGTTTCCGTTTGTTTCTATTCGGACTTCGGTTAATAATGTATTGTGTATGTTTCCTTTTATGTTCCATGTCAGTGGGGGAAACGATGTTTGGGTTATTTATGTTTGGGTTATTTATGTTTGGGTTATTTATGTTTGGGTTATTTATGTTTGGGTTATTTATGTTTGGGTTATTTCCCTCATGTCTCCCGTTTTACTTGAGTTAAGAGTTATTTGTGTTTCTTTTCATTCAACATCTCACTGGACTAGTCAGAGGGCTGCGTATGTGGTATCTCATTTTATTTTTATTTTTTCAGTTTCCTCCTTCCATGTAAATAAACCTCACACATACTTATATATCCCAATCCTTATGGTTTTCCGTTTCTTCCTACTTCCTCTACCTGTAACGTTTCTTATCTTAGACAAGGTCATAACTTATTATTATCCTTATTGAAAGATAATCGTAAACATGCTCTTTGAATTTGAATGTAATTACATTACAAAAAATGTAATTTTTTCAGTAAGATGGCTTCCGTTTCATCATTTCTGCGACAAAAGCACAGATGAAGCGGATTTCGAGAATGCTTTGGTGAAACTTTTGGTATAAACTATCGCTGGTCAGTGACACTTCGCATGCAACGTGGCTCCACGGTTCCCATGCCGACGGCTGGGATGCAACGGAGTCTGCTCCGCCGATCTATCCTCACGCCACGTATCCATCCGCCTCTCAGGCGTGAGTGGGCTCTCGTAATCACAGAGAACCTCCCCACCGAGGCTCGCCTCATCCACCACAAGCCACACGCTCACAGCGCCTCGACACCCCGTCGCCTCAGGTTTCATAACTCCCTGTTCAGAAGGACCTGGCAACCCAGCCTGTGTGGGCCCGTAAGCTGCCTCTAAGCTCATGTTGGCAAGCCACAAAGCCCCAGGTGTCCACAATCTGGCAACCCTAAAGTGATCACTGATGGTAGCAACTGTCCAAAAAGCACTCAAGGTTGAGTTATAGAAAATAACAGTCTCTCAACAGCATGTAATAAACTGTTAACGAGTGTTTGCATTTCAGGGTGCAAGATCTTGGTGTGGCTCAGCACGAGAACCACACTCACCTCAAAAGGCAGGTGACAGGAAGCAACACACACGTCTGGCAACGTTTTTCATCAGTGCTGTGCTTCGATATGTACATCGCATCCTTAGTTGTGTTCACCCAGCACTTGTGTGTCAGGATAGTGTGTATTTCCGCTTTCAAAATGGCAAAGGAGCTTTTCTCCACTTCAAAGAACCACTTGACCCAAATGTTCTTGTTTTTGGTTCAACTAGCGCAGCTGAGAGGTGTGAAGAAGACGGCAGATCTGAACTTCTTCCGTAGGGTGTTGTGAGGCTGCCTGGCTCTGACAACTACATTTTGGAGCAGAGCTTCAGATTTCAAGACCTAAAAAATGGTCTTGGACAAAAATGCTGTCTTTAATAAGTATGAGTATGTGTTTGGAGTGTAGACAGTATGGACAGGGATAGGATTAACCTTAACCCTAGACCTGTGAAATAGGTAGTTTTAGGACTCCAGGGCTTATTTCATTAAGGTTTAAGCATGAGAGAAAATATCTATCTGTAAATTAATTACATCAACAACATTGAAAAGTCATGGGTCTGGTGGTTATGGAACCAGTTTTGTGACCAGAGGGTTGTTGGTTTGATTCCCAGGCCTAAGGCCATGACTGAGGTGCACTTGAGCAAGACACCTTACCCCAACTGTGCGCCAGGCTAAGTCTGCCCACCGTTCTGGGCATGTGTGTACCACAGCCCCCTAGTAATCACTGTGTGTGTATGATAGCTGTGCAGATGGGAAAATAGGGGCAGTCATGGTCCTGGGGTAGGGAACTGGTCTTGTGACCGGAGGGCAAAATTTTGATTGCGGTGAAAAATCACAATTGACAAATATGGCACATTTCAAAATGTGGAGAACAAATTTCAATTGGGGTGAAAATCACAACTGACAAATTATTGTACATTTCATACAAGCAAATGAATGTTTTGGATGTAAAAGCCAACCAACTAAACTACTACAGCAGAGTGATACGTGTGATGAGGTCAGAGCTGGCTGGCATTGAATTACATATCCACTTGGGCCCCTAAAGACTCGGGCCATGGGCCCCTAAAGACTCGGGCCTTCACTGCATCAAAGGTACCAAAAAGTGTAACTTGTCCACATAAAAAAGGACACTATTGTACGATGTGACTAGCTAGTCAAAGCTACTGTAGTTACTTTTGATAGCTAGCTACGTTTTACTGACCACGACTTTTCCCTAAACCGAAAGTTTTTTTACATTAGAAATTTTACAGATAAAACCAAGGACATTTTATGACATTTCTAAAATGTACTACAGGAACTAAAAACTCCAGTAGCCAGGTAAGTATGGGTTCATGAGTGTGTATCAGGTGTGTATCAGGTGTTTATCGGGTGTGTATGGGTTCTCTCACCTGTACCAGTAGTGTGGGTGTGTATCAGGTGTGTATCAGGTGTGTATCGGGTGTGTATGGGTTCTTAACTGTACCAGTAGTATGGGTGTGTATCAGGTGTGTATGGGTTCTCTCACCTGTACCAGTAGTGTGGGTGTGTTTCAGGTGTGTATCCGGTGTGTATGGGTTCTCTCACCTGTACCAGTAGTGTGGGTGTGTATCAGGTGTGTATCAGGTGTGTATCAGGTGTGTATGGGTTCTCTCACCTGTACCAGTAGCGTGGGTGTGTATCAGGTGTGTATGGGTTCTCTCACCTGTACCAGTAGTGTGGGTGTGTATCAGGTGTTTATCGGGTGTGTATCAGGTGTGTATGGGTTCTCTCACCTGTACCAGTAGTGTGGGTGTGTATCAGGTGTTTATCGGGTGTGTATCAGGTGTGTATGGGTTCTCTCACCTGTACCAGTAGTGTGGGTGTGTATCAGGTGTGTATCAGGTGTGTATGCAGGGTACCCGCGGGTCCTTAAAGTCTTAAAATGTCTTAAATTTAGTTTTACATATTCAAGGTCTAAAAATGTCTTAAAATGTCTGGAATTTTAGGAGGGGAGGCATTAAAAAGTGTGTTGCTCAGTTTTTCTGTTTTATTTTACCGATGTATATCTCACAATAATGATCATTTCCACAACGGCCAAATACTCCGCCTAATGGCAGTAGTACGTTACCTAACAGGTGGAAACAGCAGACGATGCTTTAGCTGCCTAGCAAGCTGCTTTTCTTATTTGAGGGGTGCGGCGGGAACAACAATACAAGGATACAGACATGGGTAAATGTCCATTCAGTGAAGTGGCTGGAGGATGAAAACATATTGTGGCTAGCTGAAACCTTCCAGTGATTCGTATGAGGCGCGATGTGAACTTGCCGAAAAACATTTAAACTTGGTACAATGGGCTGTAAAGCGCTGGATTCTCATATGAAATCTGAAAAACACAAGCGATATGATAGCACTCGTAATAGTAATATGCATATCGAGTCATTTGCTGTTAACTGCAGTTTAACTGTAAGTGCCAAAAATGATTTGTGTACTGTGTAGTGCGACCAAACGTCTGTATTTCCCGGGACGTATTTCACGTCCTGTGAGGAAATGTCCTGATTTTTAAATTACCTTCATTGGACCATTCAATTTAAATGTACAGGCACTAGGGCACTGCGCACGGCGCTGCATGTGCCGTAACCCCTCAAGCTTTGTTTATACATGACGCGTCGCGAGGTTTCGCGTGCCGACAATGACGTAATCGCGGTGGCTCCGCCCCTGCGCGAGGTCCCCGCGTGCTGTTGCTTCGCGAGGTTGTGCACCCCCCCCGTCAGCAACTTGCGGTCGCCACCCCCCCCCCCCCCCCCCCCCCCCCCCGTCAACAATTTACACCCGCCACCTTCTCCAGGTTCAAATCTCACTCCAAGAGATCTTGAAAAGTTGGCCACCCTGGTATTATTTTTTCTTGAGAGGTAATAAAAAGGTCTTAAAAGTCATTGAATTTGAGATTTAAAAATGTGCAGGTACCCTGGTATGGGTTCTCTCACCTGTACCAGTAGCGTGGGTGTGTATCAGGTGTGTATGGGTTCTCTCACCTGTACCAGTAGCGTGGGTGTGTATCAGGTGTGTATGGGTTCTCTCACCTGTACCAGTAGCGTGGGTGTGTATCAGGTGTGTATGGGTTCTCTCACCTGTACCAGTAGCGTGGGTGTGTATCAGGTGTGTATGGGTTCTCTCACCTGTACCAGTAGCGTGGGTTGTTACTCAGGCAGTGGTTCAGGCTGCGCTGAGCGAGCGCTTTCTTCTTATTCAGCACAAACTCCTGCAGCCTCATTTTCACCTCAGTGCTGGCTACCGCACCTGTGCACAGCATCGCACACGCCTGTCAGACCACGCCCGTCAGAACATGATCCATTACAACACACCCATAACACGTTCCAGCAGAACATGCTCCATAAAAGCACGCCCGTCAGACCACGCCCGTTAGAACATCCTCTATCAGAAAGCTTTTTTTGTCAAACAGGAAGTGAAAAGGTGGCCCTAAGAAGGACAACCAGTGTAGTGTCACCAGTGCATACTGGTTATACTGGCTGAACTGGTTCACAGGATGGAGTAGGACACAGGGAAGTTCATGCACATACTGCTAATGTATACTGTATATGTATTGTTTAAACCACATATGAATCATGAGTCTAACACCCCACGTCTGACTACAGAGAAGAGGTCCGGTCACAGGTGTCAACCAGTTTGGCACTGTTGCTTCTGTTAAAGGGGTTACTTGGCTCTTACTCTAGGTGTATGTTTGTGTGTGTGTGTGTGTTTACATCTGTATGTATTTAGGGGTGTGTCATTTATAAAAATACATGCACACGGGACTGAAAGGAAAAGTTTATAATGAGCTCAAGTTATGTAAATGTTACACGCTCTCTATATATAACTAAAGTAGGTCCGCTCAGTTATTTATGATTGCCTCATTGCTCATAAAGTCACTTACACCTCCCTGTGTGTCAGAGCGAAGGAGATTCGAAACCACAAAGGGAGGGAGACTCGGGCCTGGATCTGAAACCCGATAACACTCACACTACATCATGGACTAGTACTGTTGTATGTGAACTAAACACTCGCACTACATCATGGACTAGTACTGTTGTATGTGAACTAAACACTCGCACTACATCATGGACTAGTACTGTTGTATGTGAACTAAACACTCGCACTACATCATGGACTAGTACTGTTGTATGTGAACTAAACACTCGCACTACATCATGGACTAGTACTGTTGTATGTGAACTAAACACTCGCACTACATCATGGACTAGTACTGTTGTATGTGAACTAAACACTCGCACTACATCATGGACTAGTACTGTTGTATGTGAACTAAACACTCGCACTACATCATGGACTAGTACTGTAGTCTGTTTATTAAATGTGAACTTTACAACCCAGTTGCTGAAAAGTCTACAGACAACGCAGAACCCACTAGGACAGAACTTTATCTTGTGTGTTTATGTATTACTACAGAATTGGTTTCAGTACTGATCAGTAGCGGACCGTGACCATTAAACCTGGGCCCGCAACCCACAAAAAAAAATTGTTTCCTTTCCTAATTAACTGCAATTAATAAAGTTAAAAAACTGTGACGACAGTACAGCTTTAGAAACGCTATAACCAATAATATCTGTACTAGATAACGTCTTAAGCAAAATAAGGTTCCAACAAAATAAGGTTCACAGCTCCGTGTTCCTCGTGAGCGGAATATGTAAACAACGCGCACGAGGACATCAAAGGAATGAATCGAATGAAGCAGTGGTACGCTAACGACAGCTAGCGTCGCCACAGCGGGCGGAAATTATCATACATTTAAGCCCGCCCACTAAGAGGGAAGATATGATTGGTCAATTTTACTGTCATTTGAAACTGGTTCAAACAGTCACAGGCTTCCACTTAACCCCTCACCTTCCAACACAGATTGAATAGACACGGGTGAATAATTGATTTGCTTATATTTTTGTAATTGTTTAGATGTCGATTGTCAAATTGTAAGTAGATAAAAAAAATTGGATAAATTGTATTTATATTTTAAGAATATTTTAGGCCGTCTGAGAGGGCGTAGAGGGCCCTGACGGTTCCTCACTGGTACTGATACCACATACAGCTGCACAGGCAAATCAACATGTTAACAACCCCACAGTTGTGATGATGAACCTCTATCTCAAATCATCATAAGACTCTATGGGGGTTTCAAGGACAGTCACATGACCACATCTGTCATGTGATCTAACAAACATCCGAGACCAATACTTAACCACGCTCCATCAAGTGTTTACCACTGGTTGAACACATCATCAACATAACATTTTAAGTGCAATAAAATCTCAATGTGATCCTGTGTCCATGTCACACTGCCCATGCGGTGTGGTGGAGAGAAGGTGGAGAGAAGGTGGAGAGAAGGTGGAGGTGACACTCACTCTCTTGTCCTCTCTCCTTGTTCTTCAGGAGTTGGAGCTTCTGCTCACGCTGCTGTTTCTCCAGCTCCTGCTCCACTCGTTGCTTCTCCATGGTCCTCTGGTGTTCCAGCAGCTCCTGCTGAGCCTGAGGGAGGGAGGGGCAAAGGGAGGGGCAAAGGGAGGGGCATGGGAGGAGTGGGAGGAGCATCAAGTCATCAGCAGGATGCCGTGCCTCTGCTCCAGGCTATACATAACCACTCCAGATGAGGTGTGTGTGTGTGTGTGTGTGTGTGTGTGTGTGTGTGTGTGTGTGTGTGTGTGTGTGTGTTCGTTCGGTCCTCAGTTTGACACCTTCATGCCGTGACTACTTTTTAATACTGAAATCACAGCTTTCCTTATTGTTTTATAACGATTAATCAACCACACTGTAAAACATGTCCGTTCAGAAGACAGTACATAACGTCTGTCAACAACCGCCTGCTCTTTCTCTGCTCTGCTCTTTCTTCTCTAGGACTATTCATCTTTTCTCTTCATCTTCTATGACTAGGGTAGTCATACCTCTCACCTCACTAGCCTTACCTCACTATGTGGCCCTGATAATGACCTTATGATAATGACAGCCCCTCCTCCCACCTGCCCAGCTCCGCCTTCCGCCCGCCCAGCCCCGCCCCAACCCTGCATAACTCCGCCTCCCCCTGCCCAGTTGATAGTCAACACAGCGCAGGAGTGTTCACGCTGTACGTTACAGAAAGAGACCACCAGTAGCCAGACCTGTACCAAGACTTGATTCATGTAGCTGTGTTTTCCTTCACTTTGAAGGCTGTTTGTGTAGCAGGAGAGGTTGTGTGTTCACGGGCGCTTGTGTGTTCACGGGCGCTTGTGTGTTCACGGGCGCTTGTGTGTTCACGGGCGCTTGTGTGTTCACGGGCGCTTGTGTGTTCACGGGCGCTTGTGTGTTCAGGAGGTGTGTAGACAGGCCGATACCTTGATGTGTTCCTGCAGCTGGGCCTCGTGTTGCCGTGACAGCTGTTCGTGTTGCCGCTGGAACTCAGCGATGAGAAGCTGACGCTGGACCTGTTGCTTGTGTTTCAGCGCCATCAGCTCCTGTTGCATCTGCTGTTCATGCACAGCAGGGTCTCCGCCCTCCCCAGCCCCGCCCACACCTGGCCCCGCCCCCGCACACTCTCCGGGAGACGGTGACTGGTCCACGCGCAGGTCCATTGGGATGGACGCTGGAGGGACTCTCAGGGGTAGTGCTGAACTCAGGTCAACTGGAGGGAGGGAGGGAGGGAGGGGGAGAGAGAGAGAGAGAGAGAGAGAGAGAGGGAGGGAGAGAGAGGGAGAGATATGAGTACCAGGTCAGGAGGGCGGAGACCACTCAGGGAGAGAACAGTCAATTAAAGCCACTCCGTCATCTGAGTGGAAGCAGTGGGCTAGTCCTGCAGGCGGAGCAGTCCAGAGATCAGCCCCGTAGGCTTGTGCAGAGATCAGCCCCGTAGGCTTGTGCAGAGATCAGCCCCGTAGGCTTGTGCAGAGATCAGCCCCGTAGGCTTGTGCAGAGATCAGCCCCGTAGGCTTGTGCAGAGATCAGCCCCGTAGGCTTGTGCAGAGATCAGCCCTGCTAGGATATGCAGGAATCAGCCCTACAGGCTTGTGCAGTGATCAGCCCTGAATGTCTGTGCAGAGATCAGCAATGAAGCCCAGACAAGATACAAAGAGGCCATTGAGAGATGAGCAGGGCATTCAGGAAGCACTTTGAGACCAGCAGCTTTCTCCACATCAGCTGCAAATGAAGGTGGGGGGGGGGAATATCTGTTTACTAACAAACAACTGGAGAGACACATGCATGATGTATTTACCCACAGTTCAGTCCGAAGCTTGAATGTAACAACACTTGGGCTGTAAGTTTCAGTGTCTCAACCTCTCATACTGTTGCTTCCCTGTTCATAACTCACACACGCACACACAAACACACAGGCAGCCACAACACACAAACACACATATACTGTAACTCTGGAAGCTGTCGCTGTAGATGTTTGTGGTATTCTTCAAGCCCAAACAGCTCTGCTGGAGAACGAGCTTGTGGGGCTTATTGAGGAGTTTCTGTGTGGACATGAATTAAGTCTAAGAACCACAGGAGCGGGCACTAGAGCAGCAGGTATGGGTACCAGAACCACGAGAGCGGGCACTAGAGCAGCGGGTATGGGTACCAAAACCACGAGAGCGGGCACTAGAGTAGCGGGTATGGGTACCAGAACCACAGGAGTGGGCACTAGAGCAGCAGATGTGATCTGTGTGCTCCACCTCTGGATACTACACCTCTGTGTGCTACATCTTTGCAGCGCCCACATAACTGCTGGTTATCAATCTACCCAGTTGGTGTTTCACTAAAGACAGATGGAGTGTTAGAACTGTTAATGCACATACACTCCTACACCTCCACCCAGTGGCCCATTGATTACACTCCTACACCTCCACCCAGTGGCCCATTGATTACACTCCTACACCTCCACCCAGTGGCCCATTGACTACACTCCTACACCTCCACCCAGTGGCCCATTGACTACACTCTTACACCTCCACCCAGTGGCCCATTGACTACACTCTTACACCTCCACCCAGTGGCCCATTGATTACACTCCTACACCTCCACCCAGTGGCCCATTGATTACACTCCTACACCTCCACCCAGTGGCCCATTGACTACACTCCTACACCTCCACCCAGTGGCCCATTGACTACACTCCTACACCTCCACCCAGTGGCCCATTGATTACACTCCTACACCTCCACCCTGTGGCCCATTGATTACACTCCTACACCTCCACCCTGTGGCCCATTGATTACACTCCTACACCTCCACCCAGTGGCCCATTGACTACACTCCTACACCTCCACCCAGTGGCCCATTGACTACACTCCTACACCTCCACCCAGTGGCCCATTGATTACACTCCTACACCTCCACCCTGTGGCCCATTGATTACACTCCTACACCTCCACCCAGTGGCCCATTGACTACACTCCTACACCTCCACCCTGTGGCCCATTGACTACACTCCTACACCTCCACCCTGTGGCCCATTGATTACACTCCTACACCTCCACCCTGTGGCCCATTGACTACACTCCTACACCTCCACCCAGTGGCCCATTGACTACACTCCTACACCTCCACCCTGTGGCCCATTGATTACACTCCTACACCTCCACCCTGTGGCCCATTGATTACACTCCTACACCTCCACCCTGTGGCCCATTGATTACACTCCTACACCTCCACCCAGTGGCCCATTGATTACACTCCTACACCTCCACCCAGAGGCCCATTCATTAGTCTTTATGAATAACTGCAGTTCTTATTGGGATGAGACTCCTGCTGCTCACATAACACAACATCTCAGAGGAAAGCCAGTACTGCATTTAATTATTGATTTCCAGATCCAGGACACTCTCTCTCTCACACACACACACACACACACCATAGCAATACTCACTGTGCCTACGAAATGCATTTCTTTAAATAGCTGGTGTAATAAAAATCAAACTGCATTATTTCCCTAACAGTGGAACATCCCATGACAAAGCACAGCCCCTAACACTGACCCCCAGCACAGCCCCTAACACTGACCCCCAGCACAGCCCCTAACACTGACTTTACCTTAAGAAAGATCTGACAAAATTCAGCATTTGTTAAAAATTTAACAGTTTAACAATAGATCCTTTAATAATTTCTTACAGGCTAAATGAATCTGTTATCTGTGAACTTGGCAGAGTCATATGTCACTAATGATTATACTTTCTCAGGGGTTTGATACATCCTAAAATATCCTAGTAAGATTAGATCCTAAGATTAGATCCCAGTAAGATTAGATCCTAAGATTAGATCCTAAGATTAGATCCCAGTAAGACTTGTTGCTACTCTCAACACATTCAATTTTAAATGTAAAGAGCTCAACTAGACCTCATAATCATTTAGGCAGTATGTTTGTTCCTAGAATACTGTTCAAAGAAATAGCTGTGGATGTTCAGTAGCTAGAATCAGTAGTAAAGATCCTGTGTGTGTGTGTGTGTGTGTGTGTGTGTGTGTGTGTGTGTGTGTGTGTGTGTGTGTGAGAGATTCCTACCCATCAGATCCGGACAGCACTGCTGGGGAATCCCTGTCGTCTGTGGAACAGCCTGTCTAAGTCTCTCTGTCTCTCTCTCCTCACACCTGTGTTGCAGGGCTGCACTGATCAGCACGCTGTCTCCACCACTACACCTCTGTCTCTCCCCTGCTGGAATCACTCTTAACTCCCTCCTTCATTTAACTCCCTCCCTCCCTTAACTCCCATGTTCTCTATCTCTCATTCTCTCTCTCTCTCTCTCTCTCTATCTCTCATTCTCTCTCTCTCTCTCTCTCTCTCTCTCTCTCTCTCTCTCTCTCTCTCACTTGCTCTATTTTTCACACACATAATCCTCAACATGCAAACACACACACAACACTTAAGCACCTGCACACACACAAATCCTGCCCCCCCCCACACACACATACTGTAACACTTATGCACCTGCACACACACACAAATCCCAAACCCCGCCCCCACACACACATCCCAAACCCCGCCCCCACACACACACATCCCAAACCCCGCCCCCACACACACACACATCCCAAACCCCGCCCCCACACACACACATCCCAAACCCCGCCCCCACACACACACATCCCAAACCCCGCCCCCACACACACACATCCCAAACCCCGCCCCCATCCCACAACAGCACCCATGAACACACACAGTTTTGTAGTTTACCTCTTCATTCTTACCATAGTGCATCAGGAATATTTCAGAAACATTTCAGCCTTTTTGAAATTGCACAAGCTCGCGGCTGAGATCCATCAGTACGCGTCATCCCGGACGACCTTCACTGCGCTGCACGTCTGACAAGGCAAAGTAGTTCTGTGGAACAGGGGGACTCCATGCTGACTATAAACATACTCCTCAGCCATCAAATAATACACCTCTAATACACCAATCACAAGCCTTTTCTCCACCAGATCACTCCTGAACTCCAGACAACTGTGTGCACTTTCTTCAGATTGGTTTCTTCAGTCCGGACTCTTCGGTCCGGACTCTTCAGTCTGGACTACAGCTGGCTGGAAAGGAACAAACACATTTCACCTTTCCAATCAGCTCAAAGGCATTTTTCCCAGGCAATAAGAAGCTCCATTTGGAAAATATGTGTTCATAGTCAAATACAGCCTAATTGTAATTCCAAACGTATATGCACGCACTGACACAGACATACAAAGTTCAGTAATAAACATGCGATTTAGCACCATATGGCTACAGATCTCTTATATGTCTATAAACTGTTGTTTGGTAATCAACTTTTCAGACAGGACATGTCTCCTCCCCAGCGCACACACAGGACATGTCTCCTCCCCAGCGCACACACAGGACATGTCTCCTCCCCAGCGCACACACAGGACATGTCTCCTCCCCAGCGCGCACACACAGGACATGTCTCCTCCCCAGCGCGCACACAGGACATGTCTCCTCCCCAGCGCGCACACAGGACATGTCTCCTCCCCAGCGCGCACACAGGACATGTCTCCTCCCCAGCGCGCACACAGGACATGTCTCCTCCCCAGCGCGCACACACAGGACATGTCTCCTCCCCAGCGCGCACACACAGGACATGCCTCCTCCCCAGCGCGCACACACAGGACATGCCTCCTCCCCAGCGCGCACACACAGGACATGCCTCCTCCCCAGCGCGCACACACAGGACATGCCTCCTCCCCAGCGCGCACACACAGGACATGCCTCCTCCCCAGCGCACACACAGCATCAACAGGCCTCTAGAAGTTACTCTAAGACGCTTGTTATCCTGTTTGAAGCTCAAAGAGAACTATCAATACTTATCGCTAATCAATAATGGGGAGGCACTGGGCCGTGCGGTAAAGACATGTGGCTTCGTCCTGAGACGCCAGTACACAACTGTACGTCATACTGCCACTGCTATATTTAGTCCAGTTTCGGACCTCTAGACACGCTCAACCACTGAAGCTGAGCGTTTGTTCTCAAACAGCAATGTAACCATGGCAACCTCCTTTTGGCACACAACTGTGACATGTTTTGAAGTCAAAGCTCAGGGAAGCTGTTCGTTCAGGCTGCAGTGGGACAGGTGACCAGGACTTGTGGTTCTAGAACACTACTGTTGTGCTGTTATAGTCCAACACTGATATATCGTCCATCTCTGATATATCGTCCATCTCTGACATATCGTTCCTCTCTGATGTCACTTGTATTGCTGTGAACGGATATCATTCAGCACTTATATTGTCCTACACTGATATATTGTCATAGTAATATATATTGTCCTACTACTATAATACTACTATGATACATCTTTAATTGTTTAACAATTTAATTTAATTGTGAATAGTTCAGCTCTGAAGATCTAGAGGAAGTTTTTAGTGGCCAAAGGAAGTAGATGCATGCTGGGAGTTCCCAAAACTCAACAACAGCTTAAAAAAAATCATCTTCACAAGGATCATGCACACAGACGTTTGACGTTTCACTCCAACATCTGGACCGCAATGTCTGTGCGTCAGCACTGTGTCAGGAATCACACAGCTTATCTCTCCTGCCTCAGCACGCTCTGACGTCAACGTCTACCTCAGGTTTGCAGAGATGAGTAAGATAAGAGCTTTGTGTTTGGCTTCCTCAAGGTCTGCAACACACCTCTAAAAGCTTGTGCTCTGCCAGCAGGCCAATGAGCTCAGACTCGTCTCATGGTCGTTTCACGCTTGTCTCATGCTTGTCTCACGCCTCCTGCCCCAAGCATCCATACACAGACAGCTGTGAGGTGGTGCCTCTTTCATAAGTTCTTCCACAGTGATAAGAACTCCATTAAACGATGCCTTCTTTCTCAGAATCCCACACAAATCAAACACAAATATTTTCTGTGTTGAGGAGAAAGGTCTGCTCCCAAAGGGCGACTTGCATTGTAACTTCCCAGATCACTTGAATGGTGTTGTGTTCTGTGTTCAGCGTTCTGGTTCAGTGTTCAGTGTTCTGTGCGGGACTCAAGCCACGTTACATGGCCAGTTCTTGCCGAGCGTTTCACACGCACTTTGCTATCGCACGTGAAGTGTGGCATCTGACTGTTCAATACTGTTGTCACACGTGCCAACTAAAGTGTTGCATGAAAATGAACAAAAAGGAAACCGAACATACTATAAATGTTCAAGAACTACAAGAACACAAGCAAGTGCGACCCATACAGAACAGGACGGGGCTTCAATACGGTAAAAACACAATAACCCCCAGGTGGTGTGGCTACTGAGAGCTAACACACCACCTGGGGGATGCAGGGACCATCAGGACCAAGACGAATGACTATTACGTCCACGTGATCCACTGCTGCTGGGTGCCAGTGGCTATTGACAGCGTCGTGACAACTGCCAGTGTGTTCAAAGTAAACAATTCACACTGCTATTTCAAGTTCAAATGTAGGCTATCAGAAAGAGACAGAGGGCATATGAATAAATAATGCAGTTATAGTTAGCATGGTGAAAAGACCCTCTCACGCACAACTCCATGACTGTAGCTCTCTTAAATAGAGGAAATAGACATCTGCACATATATATTATATGTGCATGTTGTATGGACAGATTATCTTGACATGTTATATGACTTATCATATCAGGATATCTGAATGTGTTATATGTTTAGCGTCACAGCTGGTCATCTGAACGCCCTGTGAGGGCCCTGCACTTCATCCGTCAAACTCTCTTACTCTCTCCCCCTCGATCTATGTCTCACTCTTTTTCTTTCACTCTCTCCCTCATTCTTGCTCCATCTCGTTCTCACACCTTTTCTCTCTCTCTCTTTCAGTGCTCAGATGCTGAGGTCTGTTGTGTACTGAAGCCGCTGCTTCATATTACTGAGCTATTTGAGTCCCACAATGCCCTGGGCCATGTGGTTTAATGGACTGTGATTTATTATGATCTGTGTATTTCTCGAGATCCAGGTCCCAGCTGATCTTCTGGCCAACGGCGCTAAGGGACACTGTGCTAAGAGATGTTGAGCTAACGGGCGTTGGGCTAAGGGGCGTAGGGCTAACGGATGTAGGGCTAACAGACACTGGGCTAATGGACATAGGGCTTATGAACGCAGGACTAATGGACATTGTGCTAACGGGCGTTGGGCTAACGGACTTAAGGCCAACAGGCATTGGGATAAGGGACGTTGGGGCTAACGGACCGCTGCGCTGGACAGAGGCTGAGAGGCAAGCTGGATCTTCTGGCCAATGTCAACAAGTAGGGAGGGAACCAGTGGCTCAGTTGCTGGGCGGTCGGCTCACAAGCCCGGGTTCTGGGTTCTGGTCTGAGTTAGTGTTCAGAAGTGGGCCTGCGGTGCTCTGTGGGTGCGATTGTGTGAGAGCAGAATGCATAGATTAGAGGGACTTGAAGAGGCTTCTTCTGGAACACCAACAGAGCTGAACGCACTCTCCCCAGTACCGACTAGGGCTGAACGATTTTGGAAAATAATCTAATTGCAATTTTTTATCTATAAATTGCGATTGCGATTAAAAATAGCGATTTTTTTTTTTTTTTTTTTTTTTTTTTTTTTTTCACTGTTTTCAGGAAACTCTTTTCCGGCATTTTTTTATACAGCTCAGATACAGGGTTGCGGGGGGGGGGGTGTAAAATGGACTAAATTTAAGTATTATTATATCGTGATCGATCGATCGCCTGTGGTTGGCGCCAGAGCGAACTAGTAACTTTTTAGTCTAAGACGCTCAATGCGTGAGAGTTGCCAACCCTGCAGGTATAGCAACTTGGCTAAAATATGTGCGTGAGGGCATTTGGTAGCGCATATCCAGTAGGGGTGGGAATCGTTTACTATCTCACAATTCGATTAGATTCCAATTTTGGGGGCCACGATTCGATTCAAAATAGATTTTCGATTCAAAAAACGATTTGATTTATAAAAATGTCTGCTTCAGTCTATAAAATCTGTATCTACTACAGTCTACTTTGCAAGACAGAATGACAAATACAGAAAATTAAGTGTCTTTCACATTTAATTAACAAATATAAAGTGCTTTGGTAAAATAAAATGGTTTTTGTTGTTACCAAAATTCTTGAGCTTCATTTTGCGAGCTGTCAGGGCTGGCGCGGATGCAGTTCCCCCAGCCATCGCTAGGGGCACCAGACTCAGTCCCAGACTAAACCGGTGTAACCGTACGTTCTCTGCCAGTCTCTGCTTTCTCTGTGATTGCTGATCGCTTATCGTCTCGCCACCTCTCTCTGTTATGTTTTTTCTTTACTTATTCGAGTATCTATCTCCTGCGACGCTTCCTGACCCATCTCAAGTTTTCCCAATCCTGTATTTCTTCCTATCCGTTTTGCCTTTATTTTTGGGAAGGGTTTTATTTTGCTGCGGCGTTTTTTGCCAGTTACTTCTGCTGGTGTCCTTGGTTTCGTTTATCTGCGCTGTTTTTTAGTTACTGTTGTTTTGTTTCTTCCTCCCGTCTCACTACGGTTGAGTGTTATTTTCCACGCGTTGTATTTTCCGCGTTGTTTTTTGTTTCTATTTACTCCATGCCCTCACGGTTTTGGTTTCTATTCTCTCGCGTCGATTCTTCCGTGTTGTTTTGTTTGTTTGTTCTGGGTCGCTGTGCGCGTTTCCCTCTCGCTAATACATGTGACGAGTGTCAAACGTCTTGATCTTGCGAACCGGCACTTGGGTCCATCCTTCTCTATATTATTTCTCACACTTCTCTATATTAACGCTCCCGTGCTCACCGCGTTACACAAGCCTTGCACACGAGCTACATTGTGTCCAGTTCGGTCTTCCCCGGCATTCGGTAAAAACCAAAATGAACCCATATTTTTGCCTTAAATGAAGACCGGAGAGGTTGAATATGTCTTTCCTCCATCTGTTTTGAAACTTTTCCACGCATGAGTGTGTCCCAGAATCTGCTGCGTAAAGTCTCGCGTAATTTTGTAATTACATAACGTGAGACTTCACCACGACTTAGAATCGATTTTGGGACATTTTAAATCGATTCTGAATCGTAGTAAATGAGAATCGATTTTTGATATATGAGTCGATTTTTTGGCACACCTCTAATATCCAGTGTGTTTAACAAAGCCATGAAGCCGGGCTTGTTCACTACATTAACGGGCATCATGTCTTTCACTATGAACTCCGTTACTGCCCGAGTTATTTCAGCGTGCCGCTTCCAATTATATCCATAAGGAGTTACACTTTCAAACGGTTCGGTCAGTGAACCCTGTCTGCTGGACCGGTCAAGCTATCCGCGCTTTTGCGATTCATCCGTGCTTTAAATCTTATTGCGCTTATATGCGTGATTTTACGGTATTTCGCTGCTCACCACATACTAAAGCTTTATAAGCGCAGAGAAACACTTTGGCGTATTTGAAGACGCAGCACTGGTCGTTGGCATTTTAGCCTTACAAATATCATACGAGGCTTTGTGGTGTTTTTTTTAATGCTGAAGGTTTATAGTGTTTCCTCGCTTCGTAGCGACAGTAGCAAGGCACGTTTTGCAGGGTACCTGACGTTGAGCAGCATCTTTTTTAAAGCCAAAGTAATTTCACACAACTAATGTGCTGCCCCTCTTTGGTATTAGACTTTCAGTTGTGTCAGCTTCTGTCGAGCCTGAAGTCATTGTGCAACAAGTTAAAGTGCGCTGTGTTAACTTCACTTCTCCACCTCCCTGCCTCGTGCTCGAGTTTGCTCCGTTCGTCCTCGGCTCGCTCCCAAGTCACGTGACCAGTTTAAATCGCAGCCTGTGCGATTAGACAATCGGGTTTAAAAAAATCGCGAAATTATCGCAAATGCAATTAATCGTTCAGCCCTAGTACCGACACACCTCTCCAGTAATGAACACACTTCTCAGGTACTGAACACACCATTTCCAGTACTGAACACACCTCTCCCAGAGCTGAACGCACTCTCCCCAGTACTGTACACGCCTCTGCAGTACTGAACACGCCATTTCCAATACTGAACACACCTTCCCAGTACTGAACATGCATCTGCAGTACTGAACACACTTCCCAGGTACTGAACAGACCCTCCCTGGTACTGAACACAATGCTTCCTCACTCACACCACCCTCTCGCAACTACACACTAAACTAGCTTGTTTAAAACCATGTACACACTCTAGATTATACCAGTACCCTTGCAGTTAATGTGTAATCTGTCTACTTTTAAAAAATTCCATTGCTGTGAACAGTATGTGGTCCAAATATATCCTTACAACTGGGGCACGTGTGGTTCCAGAGAGAGAGGAGGGAGGGGTCTGTCCCGCAGGCATAGATGAGCAGGCAGGTCAGGACATGTCCCACCATATCTGTCTCGCCATTCCTGTCCCACCATATCTGTCTCGCCATACCTGTGGGACGATACACCAGCAGCTGCTCACGGGGGAGGCAGGCGGACGCAAACAGGCCCCAGCCATCCGCCGCTCTCTCTCTCCCTTCAAATCTGTCCATCCTCCGCTCTCTCTCCCTTCAAATCTGTCCATCCGCCGCTCTCTCACTCCCTTCAAATCTATCCATCTCGATGGCTAGACATGCTGTCACTCCCTCTCTCTGTCACAATCTGTCCATCTTGTTAGCTAGACCTGTCACGTAAAGCACGCAGTGTTCTGGGACACTCGGGGTCCGGACATGTCACCCTGCCTATGGAAGCAGTGACTAAATACAGTCTAGCTGGTCTGCTGGTATTGGTTCTGGTCTGCTGGTGTTGGTTCTGGTCTGCTAGTATTAGTTCTGTGTGTATAACTGACCAGGCCAAGTGAGCGGCCCAGCGGGGCAATAACTGTGGTTTTGTGACACGGTGCCGCACTACAGACATCCTGCGCTAGATCAGATGAGCACCGAGAGGAGCGGGGGAACCAAACACTGAACACTGCCTCCTGCTGGTCACCAAAGTCAAAGAAACAACATACTGACGTGCCCTGTGGGGTACCAGGCTGAGCAGGGTCTGTGTTTGCTACTAATGCTCACCACAGCGGCTGCAGTGTGGTGTGGTGTGTTACAGCTGACCGCGTGGCCTTGTTTTCATCTGCTGCTGAAACCTGTGGTAGTCCCAAACGGGAACCACGGCGCTGCGGACAGCCAACAGACGTGAGGTTCAGACGCCTGGTCTCACGCTGGGGTTACAGGGTTACAGTAGTCTGGTTTCATCAGCTTATGACTGGGGGGGACTGGGGAGTTAGTGATAAACCAGCATTATGAAAACGCAGAGATTTGATGTGCTGAAAACGCAGAGATTTGATGTGCTGAAAACGCAGAGATTTGATGTGCTGAAAACGCAGAGATTTGATGTGCTGAAAACGCAGAGATTTGATGTGCTGAAAACGCAGAGATTTGATGTGCTGAAAACGCAGAGATTTGTGCTGCTCTTTTTTTATCAGCGCGACTTGAATTTCACATTAAAAACAGTTTTCTCCGTTTCAGAGATCCTGTGATTGGATAAACAGAAACAAGGAAACACATTCATATACAGCAGCCTACCACACCTCTTCTTATTGGCCTACTACATCTCTCACTAATGGCCAACCACACCTCTTCCTAATGGCCTGCCTAACGTCCTAATGGCCTGGTTGTTTAAAGATAATTTGACAGCATTGATTACTATGATTTACATGCTGGGCATCATCAGAACACCCTGTCAATTTTGTGAAATACTGAATATAGAAACAAAATATGAAATAATCAAATCGTTGATCTAACATGCTTCAACAGATCTGTACATGAAATCCACATATTTCCAAACTCAATTTGCATAAATGCATGTGTGCGCGCGCACGCACACACACACACACACACACACACACACACACACACACACATACACACACACCTTGTTAGCTGCCCAGAGTTCGTTACATTCTATAGCTGTCAGGCCAGCCATGTCTATGCACATAACATGAGACAGTGGAGGAAGCTGACAGCAGAGAGAGGAGAATATGGTGGAAAATCAGCACAAAGGAGCATCTGAAGAACATCTAAAGAGCATCTGAAGAACATCTAAATAACATCTGAAGAACATCTGAAGAGCATCTGATGAGCGTGGAGGCAGGGATGAAGATGTGGATGAAGCTATGAAGAAAGTGTGGGCCCAATTGCCAGGGCTCCGAGAAGTCAGGCCCGCTGGGGGCGTCTTCGTGCTGCCCGTCTTAAATGCTAATGTAAACTCTTTGGATTGCATCATGCTGCTGTTCCAGTGCCCCCCCCCCTTCGCCAGCCCCCCCCCCCCCCCCCCCCCCCCCCCGCTTAGCACTTAAGGTCTCATCTATAATTCAGTGCACTAAATAAAGGTGTTACACTGAGATGAAATGAAGACACGGGGCTGGCTCACTCTCCCCCCCCAAACAGAGCAGTAAAAGTGTTTCAGACATGTCGGCACAGTCACGTCTCCTCATGTGTCCCCGTCCACCACAGGTCTTCCTCCCTTCTTCTGTCCACTAACCCTCGTCAGACACGACAACACCATCGCAGATGTGCAATGCTATGGAGGAGCTTCATTACAACAGTGGGATAGAACCGTATATAAGCTACTGGAGTGACGTTGATGGTGTTAAATGTTTCAAACTCCAGAGAGCAGGTGGGTGGGGCGTGGGGTCTCACCTGTGGGAATGTGGTCGAAGGCTGATGTCTTCACCAGCTCGACGGGAGGCTCCATCTGTGAGTCTGGGGGACAAAGACAAAGACACGTTGAAGATGTAGAAGATGTAGAAGATGTAGAAGATGTAGAAGATGAAGATGTGAAGATGTGAAGATGTGGGCTGAGCTCAAGGTTGGGTGGGGGGGGTCACCGTGGGGCATGGGACTGGGAGCAGACCGCTCTCAGACAGTGGACCAGCACGTCCGTCTGTGTGTGTCTGTGGGAGGTGTGTCTGTCTGTGGGCGGGGTGTCTGTGGACACAGTGTCTGTCCATGGACAGGATGGGTGTCAGTGAGTGGTGTGTGTCTGTGGGCAGGTTAATATAAAATACTGATGTGTTTCTGTGTGTGTTTGCATTATTGTATGTGTATTTGCATACTTTGTGTGTTTGCATTCTTGTGTGTGCTTGCATGCTTTTGTGTGTGTTTGTAGTCTTGTCGGTGTATGTGTTTGTAATGTTGTGTGTGTGTATTTTTAGCAGCACCCCATCCAGAAGTTTCCTTTGTGTCGGATCACCCAGTGTCTGCTTAGCCTTGGAAGTAAAGCCAGATTTGTGCCACTGCTGAACTAAAGCTCCTGGCGAACACAAGGGCTTCGAAACATGACCGGTTGCCATGTATTCTCTAATTCTATAAATTCTCCCCCTACCCCCCAGAAGCTGCCAAGGTGGATTTTCGCCAGCTTAATTTCTCCGCATTCTTTTATTTTAGGCAAACTAGTGTGAATTAGCTTGAACCCCTACCGAGTTTTGGAAGACATACTAAATTACATATTTGAAGAGGAAACAGTAGTTATACATCATGCAAGCAGGTCGTGTTGAGATGAAGGGAGACTGAGATTAAGGGTCGAGGGGGGGGGGGGGGGGGGGGGGTTGCATTTGCATGGTAAAACACAGTGACCAAGGACAAACTGAAGAAAGGCGCGTGGTTAAAACGTGTAATGGATACATGCAGGTGGCCAGTGTGACCGTCAGCACGGAGCACTTTGCGTGGCCGTGTGTCTCTGCTCTTGTGACGTGAACGTCACTGTCCTACACGAGAACCTTCTCTCAGCAAAGCACGAGCTTCGAGTCTCAGATGCGTCCACGGTAAACCACAGCGGCAAAAAATCAAAATGTGATTTGTATGGTTATGGAAATGCCAGTAATGCTGGGTAATGCTGGGCTTTGAGTAGCATGTAAAAACCAAGGGCACGTCCAGAAGCCGCTGGTGATGCCCACACTGTTTAAACATGGCGATTATATTACAAAACCCCAACAAACTTAGTGGTTGGGTTCACTAGCCAGGAGAAATGTTAATACATTCATGAAGTATCAACCTTCCACTGTTACAGTCTGGTATTGTTGCTTAATGTTTGTATTGCACTCTTTAAGAGGAGAGAGGCTTCTACTGGTACACTGGTAATGTATTTTTGTCATTTAGGACCCAAGGAGAAGATCTGATGTATCTGATTTAAATTGGATAAGCACATTAGAGAGTAACCCGAGAGAGGAGTGTGAGGACCGGCTCCATACGCGTTGAGGTGTCACACCTCGTGTTCCCAGCATGCCGTAGGTGCGCGTCACGTGACCAACCCGACAGCTCGTTGGCCTGAGCCTGCTGCACTGCCTAAAGGATGCCCCGCCCAGCATTGTTGACCTCAGGCCTGAATAACGCAGGGACTGACCAATCCTGCTTCAGCAGCAGGCTAAAAGCGTGAACTTTGACCTCACTTCACCTTGAGCCCTCATATGAATTTAGAAAAAAACACAACTCAATAACGAAAGGCCAGTGTGCTCACACAAGGGTGTTCCTTTTGGTTCAACCAATTTCCTTTTCCAAAACACTTAATTTAAACCATCAGGTGCTTTTAGCTTACAAAAGACACAAAAGAAATAAACACACACATTACTGGGCTTCAGAAGGGTAAAAAAAGCAAACAAACACCAGTGAATTGCCAACCGTGGTCACTGGAGATCAGTGAAGCCAGTTACCTTCCTCCCAGTAACACAGGACCAAAACAGACTACCCACAGGCTCACCAACCCCGACGCAGTAGCTGTGGGGGGCTGCCTCGTCTTCAGGGCAACAGCACAACCGTGCGCACTGTGAACGGGGAACAGCAGGGCGGTGCTGTAGGACACGCCCCTCATCTGGGGGAGCGTCAGTCACGAGGTGAAAGATACAGTCTGCAAGGACTCGACTGCTGTCGAATCAAACTTTCAGCAAGGATATAACTGGTTCTGGAATAAAGTTTGAGCAGCGGTTCTATATTTTCACTGCTAGATCACCAGAGCCTACCAGACCTGGAGGTGGTTTAGATACAGAATAAATTACACCGGCTACAAGGGCAGATTTTTTTTTTAGTATGCTAGAAACGTAAGTGGATCACAGCTTTATATAGCAAAACCCGCTATAGCTCAACAACAGGACGCGAAGGGAAACGAAATCGAGCAAACGTATAGATATGCATCTGAATCTGTGTAGGCTTGATAGTGCAGGGTTACTCAGGCTTGGGGTCATGACAGAAAGAGTAATGAAGTAATGTTGTGTTAAATATACCAGTTCCTTCACAGAGCCTTCTTGGTTCGCTACTGGAGTCAAGGACGAACACCAAGAGGAAAGAGACGTTTGCTACCCACTGAAAGTTGCTTCGGGCGTTCACTGGTACAGCTTGGTTTATTCACGCTGCTCTTCAGCTCGGCAGTGAGGGGAAGACCCAGTGCAGGACGCTGGAGTATCACAGGAAAGACGAGAGTCCCGCAGCCCTGATCTCCACCTCTAGGGCCAGGTAACCAGGTGCAGGAAGTCCTTGTATAAGTCCAGAGATGCAGGCCACGCTGACCGAAACACTCACTCTCCGAGTCATCAGGTGACGATCAGAAAACATGTAGCTAGGTAAGCAAGGACAGAAAAACTCCAAAAGTGCACGAAAATCAAAAAACCAAAAAACAGTGATAAACAACTGCGTTGCAAAAAAGGAGTTCCTCCTTCAGGAAGACACTTCTACTGGGTCTTCCATTCAAGGGCACCATTTTACTACATAAGCTGTAAGCCTGAGAGGGCGACACGAACTTGTCTTCAGACTAGATCAAATCAATACAAGCACAGGGTGAGAGAGACCGGCGTAGAGAGACCTGGATGGAGAACCGGGGGGAGCAGACGGCTAAAGACGGGAGCGTAGAGGAGACCTAAGACGGAAGAGGCCTCAAGAGAGAGGAGACTGTTCTAATAATCTGGTATTAGAAGAGAGGCATGACACAACCGAACAGACCCATCCATCGTTTCCATGAGGGTGTTTCTATGGAAATTGAACTAGCCATGAACAGATGTGAAAATGTGAAAAGCAATATTCTAAAGCAAATGTTCAGTTAACAGCTGTGGTTACTGTCATATGGTCGTCGGTAGTCATTACGCCTACAGCCCATTACAGTGATGTGATGTGAGATGTAAGTGATCTGGGTCAAACCCTGGAATCGTGAACCCTATTTAGACGTCTGGGAGAGAGACACTCTCAATGAGACAAAGCTTTACAATCGCATTCCCCTCCCCCTTCCCTAGAAACACACAAACATTCCCCTCCCCCTACCCTAGAAACAAACAAATATTCCCCTCCCCCTACCCTAGAAACAAACAAATATTCCCCTCCCCCTACCCTAGAAACAAACAAACATTCCCCTCCCCCTACCCTAGAAACAAACAAACATTCCCCTCCCCCTACCCTAGAAACAAACAAACATTCCCCTCCCCCTACCCTAGAAACAAACAAATATTCCCCTCCCCCTACCCTAGAAACAAACAAACATTCCCCTCCCCCTACCCTAGAAACAAACAAATATTCCCCTCCCCCTACCCTAGAAACAAACAAACATTCCCCTCCCCCTACCCTAGAAACAAACAAACATTCCCCTCCCCCTACCCTAGAAACAAACAAATGTTCCCTTCCCTAGAAACAAACAAACAAACAGACAAACCCCCTACAGCCTACACTTGAGGTCGTTTCTTCTGGAGTGTTCTATGCTGACATTAACGAGCCCCCACGGTGACCAGGGGACGCCACATGGTGCAGGAATTAGTGCAAAAGGCTAAATGTAACATCACAAAAGGCTAAATGTAATATCACAAAAGGCTAAATGTAATATCTAGGGGTGACCTGCAATAGTCGCTGATTCGACTATAGTCGACTATAGCCCCTAGTCGACTATGAACGTCATAGTCGAATGTACCATTCTAACTGCATGGAGGTTCCCAAGGATGCTGCTAAGCATTAGTTGTTACATGAAATGTCTTTGTTTTCGTTATATATAGCCTTTTGTCAAATAAAATCATCCTAATTTCTGTTAATAAATATTTAAAAATTATGTCTGCGCATTAACAATAGGCATATTCCTTACTACACATTAATAAATCACACCCTGCAGTTGCACAATCCAAACGAGCGGAGCTGAACACGCTACACGATAGTCAGCATCTACTAAAAAACTTCAAAAGTATTTTGAAAAAGATAAAGATGAATCAAACAAGGTAAAGTGCAAGTTATGTCATCAACGTCTTTCATTTCGCACGACAACAACCAACATGGCATACCATTTAAAACGCGTAAGGTGGAAAAAACAGTTCAGCCGTTTGTCGTTTCGGTCGTGTCGTCTCGTAGTAGGCCTATAGACATTTTTTGTTGTTTGCTTTTAAACCCCGTTACTTGAACCTTTCCTTATATATTTTTTGCTGTTGTGTGTCAATTTGTTAATATTTCCAGGCAGGCATATTTTATTTATAATATTTTTGACATTTTGCAGAGTGCCTGTCTGACAGTTCGATATGCGCAATGCGCACTGACGGTTAATGTTCTCTAACGTTTCATAAAAAATAAACAAGTAAATAAATAAAAGCTGAATAAAGCCAACCTACCGTGTTTATTCATTTATCTGAGTGTTTTAGGTTTTTACTTTGAAGAGGAAAAAAGTCCTGAATGAGAACAGGATCCCGTTAAAGATGCTCTAAATAAAAAAAATAAAAATAAACCTGATTCGACTATTAGTCGACTAAAGGGAAAAGCTGACGAATCAGATTCGACTATGAAAATCCTTAGTTGAATACACCCCTAGTAATATCACAAAAGCGAAACACGGCAAACATTCATCCATCCATCTTTTGGTTTTGCTCATGTTCTTATCTTCTCTGGTGGACTGGTGGAGGATCTTAGTTTTGTGTCAGTGCAGATGTGTGTGGATATCCATGTGTGTGTGTGTGTGTGTGTGTGTGTGTTTGCTTGTATCTCTAATTATGTGTACATTTGTGTTTGTGTGTGTGTGTGTGTGTGTGTGTGTGTGTCTATTTTTAGCAGCACCCCATCCAGGAGTTTCCTTTGTGTCGGATCACCCAGTGTCTGCTTAGCCTTGGAAGTAAAGCCAGATTTGTGCCACTGCTGAACTCAAACTCCTGGTGAAGGGATGTTCAGGGTGGATGTGTGTGGACGTGGTGGTGTACGTTACCATTTACAGCACGCAGCTAATTAGAGGCATCTTGTCTCGAGGGATTTACAGTATAGTACTCTTCCTGATACTGGTGTACCAACCCCGAGTCTAAAGACACCATTGAGGCAGAACACCATCAGAGACGCCAGACTGCAGGTGAAGGCACGTGATTCTTTCAAGTGCATTAGTACGACTACGGGTCATCTGAGCCTAGCTGGGGCAGAACGTTCACTGTCCATGACAAGAGCGTGGAGAGACACTGCCGTGTGCACCTCAGAACGTTCTAGCCACACAGAGCAGCCTGCAACCCAGGGACCCGTTCACTTCTTTATTTACTTCCAGGCAAATTAAACAAGGACAAAATCTAGGGTGCAGAGGGTCCTTGGAGACATGGAAGTTAGCAGGTCCTTCTGACAGCCTTTTATAAACTTCTTTTGATTGGATGCATGACTAACTAGGCCTGCCAAAGAACAGACCGCCTGCAGAATTAACTGCAAATGCAAAAGAAGGCTTTCTATCAGCCTGAAGCTCCTTAAACTGCCAAGACGGAGACACGGAGAGGAGGAAGCAGGCAGCTCCTGTTCTGGGCAGCCGCACTGTGCACCAAACGCTTTCTGCTAATGTTTTGCAGCCACTGCTGATTTAGCTAATGGACACAGAAAAGGACGTGTGTTTATGAAAAAATGGATCGAATTAGATTTGACTGAGAAAACGTAGAAATCACTCCCCGAAAATGTTGCTGCTGGGCTGCAGATAAATTTTTTTTTTTTAGGAATCCATATCTGATCCATAAATAGCCAAAGAACAAATGAAAAACTTTGAAAAGTGAGAAGTGCTAGAAGAATAGAGACGTTCTGCACGCTCACTGTAATTCTGTACCTTCCCTGGACGGAGACACGGTATGACAGGCAGGCAGGGACAGTGTCTCCGCAGACTGTGATGGGTCTTCAGGTCTGTGGACCAGTGTGTGTGTAGTGACACTGTGTCGCCTCCGTCTCACCCCCTGCTGTCCACCACAGGGTCAATCACAGCACACTGAGACGAAGCTCTAAGCCCACTGCCGTCCCCTTTGTCTTTGTTCAGTGCGGGTGTACAGGACCTTCTGGTCAGCGGGACCTGAGGGTCTTTCTTCTTGAATGTTCTGTGCTGAGATTAACGGGCCCCCTTGGTGAGGCTATGCAGGACCAGGGAGCGTCACGTGGTGCAGGAATGAGTGCAAAAGGCTGAGCTCACTCTGTAGCCCGGGAAAAGAGAGACACAACCCTGAAAATCCTGAAGACAAGTGAAAGACTGCAGAGAGAGACTCCAACACCCCCACCCTCCAACACCCCCACCCTCAGCACATGGGCCGGCCCGTCCCTCACACACACACACACACACACGCGCGTGCGTTGGGCAGCACTCTCTCTGCTACCTGCCCCAGCACCCATTAGCATGTTCAGAGCGTGCGGTGTTCAGACCTGTTCTAATTTTAGCCCACGCCACATGTGAAGTGAGGGGGGGGGGTACAAAAACAGGCGACGTTAGTTTGTGTTGTGCACGTGCTCCAGCCGTGCAGGTGTATAAATAGCACATTGTTAAACCCCTCTGCCGTTCAAACAGATGAGGCTTTTAATCCGGGACTCAACACGAGCTCTGCTGAGATAAAAATAACCCCCGTGAGACAGAGCGAGATGGAGAGAGAGGAGCAATGTGGAGCTGTAGATGAGACAGAGACCAAAGTAAAATACATAAGAATGAATTAAAGGATGTTCAATATTTATTAGAATCAAATGTAAATCCACAGATGAGAGTTTAAATTTTGCTTATCGCTTTTAAAGTAACGTAAGGCACAGACAGGCTAAAGACCCGAATCCATATTATCAACAAGCTTAAGGGCATTTCAAATGGACTCCAGAACTTTCTAGTGTCACAACGTGTCATCCACAGACATGCTCAGACATTTTTAAGTCTTCAACAGCGTCAATTTCACCTTCATCTCTGACTTAAACAAACATAATGTTCAACACATGTAGGACCTGTGTACTGTATAACTCTAAATAGCACTTGATAAATATTTACACATCAAAATGAATACATAATCTATCCAAATCTATCCAGTTCTTTATCAGATTAGCAGAAGGGAACAAATACATAATGTAATATTGTGCCTCAGATTGGAAACTCAATCTGTAACGGCCGTTTGTGTGTTGTGAGTTCCAGCGCTGCTCTGTGTACAAGCTTATGCATGTTCAAACTATACCAAGCAGGGGACTAAACAGAATACAACTGCATTTATAGTTACAGAACATTTCTGGCACCAAACAGAAAAATTCTCACATGCGTTACAGATCAGCTGAAATATCAGTCTAGTAAGTACAGTAATATTAATATCAATATCATCTAGTACGTACATTAATGCTAATACACAACCACTCTGCAGTGCTAATGTATAGAATATGTTCTTTTTATTCTTATTGAGGCATTTTGAGTAAGACGTCACTGAAAGTCTCTCTTCTGCTCTCAATCATCAATCAATCAAATTTTATTTATATAGCGCTTTTTACAACAGTTGTTGTCACAAAGCAGCTTTACAAGTGCCGAGTCCTAGCCCCCAGTGAGCAAGCCAATGTTCTAACATTGGAGTCTGCTCTGTATTGTGATTACCTATGACACTCATATGATAACAGGGGAAAAGCACTAACCTATGACACTCATATGAAGGATGCAACAGCAACTTAAAGCATATAAAACAACAAAACAATCAACACAGACACAAACCAGACACTTAAAACCAGGAACCAATACTCAGAACACAGAACAAACTGCATGTCCCAATGGTTCATGCATACCATATTCATGCTGATGATAATGACCAGTGCGAACAGCAGGGGGCGATTCAGGCCATGTGCTGGGGACACAGGGCACATCTATAAACCGTCCAGTATCACACACACAGAGGCCAGGATCACATACACAGGGGCCAGTATCACACACACAGGGGCCAGTATCACACACACAGGGGCCAGTATCACACACACAGGGGCCAGTATCACACACACAGGGGCCCGTATCACACACACAGGGGCCCGTATCACACACACAGAGGCCAGTATCACACACACAGAGGCCCGTATCACACACACAGGGGCCCGTATCACACACACAGGGGCCCGTATCACACACACAGAGGCCCGTATCACACACACAGGGGCCCGTATCACACACACAGGGGCCCGTATCACACACACAGGGGCCCGTATCACACACAGAGAGACCAGCCCACAGCCAGCCCCACCAGCCCCACCAATCCCACCAATCCCACCAGTCCCACCAGCCCCACAGCGTAAACCACTAAACAAATCATCACATTCATTAGCTCTCAGCATCGTGCTCTGTAGTCACAGTAACTATGAAATACCCTGTTCGGGGCATTTTTGAAACATGGCTTTAGTGATCATACTAAGAGTGTCTCTCCATTCATACTCTCACTCACATGTGGTCTGCATACAGATCCCATAATGCCTCATTTCACTTGGAGGGCAACATTAATCAAATAGCAACGATACAGCTGAAGGAAAGCAGGACACCAGCCTCCTCTGTCGCTAGGCAGCAGGACACCAGCCTCCTCTGTCGCTAGGCAGCAGGACACCAGCCTCCTCTGTCGCTAGGCAGCAGGACACCAGCCTCCTCTGTCGCTAGGCAGCAGGACACCAGCCTCCTCTGTCGCTAGGCAGCAGGACACCAGCCTCCTCTGTCGCTAGGCAGCAGGACACCAGCCTCCTCTGTCGCTAGGCAGCAGGACACCAGCCTCCTCTGTCGCTAGGCAGCAGCAACAGCTGCACTGTGTATGTGTGAACTGTTCAACAGCTGCACTGGTTATGTGTGAACTGTTCAACAAATGGAGATTTGTTTCCAAGCATTATTTATGCTCTTTATGGACTAAACTAAGAAAGCTCAACTATAATCACAGATCTCTTGCTGTTTCTAATGATTCTCTAACCCTAACTCTGTTTGAATGTTACTGCATGCTGGTTTACATGACTGATGTTGGCCACAACCATAAGAGACTTGGGAAAAGTGATGATATGCAAAACCCTCGCCCACTGCCAGAGTCGATCAACACGAACTTGATCATGGAGTTACCTGTCGCTGACAGGTCTTCACACATCTTTGCTTCACCAATTAAGAAAACAAACCACAATGTGAGTTTGTTGTACACTAACATAAACCATGCCTCCATGGCCATCAGAGCAGGCCTACGAACAGTCCTGCTTGCATCAGCAGACCACAAATGAGATGACAGGAGTACTTTTAAATGGATCATTCACCTTCAGTCCTCATTTGTATGTTGCACGTTGTCCAAATCTACATATGACCTTCTGATCCCTCCCAACAGTCCCCTGTGACTAGCCATGTGCTGCTTCCTATCTGAATTCATTAAGAGCTGTGCTGAACCTCAGTCCTGACCATGCCAGTGTCCTGGGCTGGAGACAGTGGGTTTAACCCACTTACTCAGGTTAAGACTATTCAGCGAGCCCCTCTCCGGTCCACCGTGTGGTGCTGCAGTGTCTCTGTGCTCCAGTGTCACCTCTGAAATAGAGCACTGAAGGATGAATTTTATTTTGAAGTATAATGATTTATTTTGAAGGTAGTGAATCCTACCTAGGCCTACATTGGGTGTCCCATATTGGAATCACAGAATGTTTTGAATGGTTGTCCTTTGTTGCATCATTAGCTCCGGAACAATAGAACACGTTCTAAAGTTCTAAAAGTGACTCTAGAATACAGAGTGGCATATGGAGTCTGTTCCCTCTCAGGCCCCGTCCACACGACGCCGGAGGTTTTTAAAAACGGAGGTTTTTGTCTCCGTTTTCAAAAATATCTCCGTCCACACGATCAGCGTTTTCAAAAATATCTACATCCACACGACGCCGGAGGTTTTTAAAAACGGAGGTTTTTGTCTCCGTTTTCAAAAATATCTACGTCCACACGACGCCGGAGGTTTTTAAAAACGGAGGTTTTTGTCTCCGTTTTCAAAAATATCTACGTCCACACGACGCCGGAGGTTTTTAAAAACGGAGGTTTTTAGCCTCCCGTCCACACGAAAACGGCGTTTTCGGTCACCGAAAACGGAGGTTTTTGAAAACACCTTCCAAGGTGGAGACTTTTGAAAACTCCGGTCTCGGCGTATTCGTGTGGACGGGGAAAACGCATGTTTAGGAAAACGCTGACGTCACATAGTGAGTCTGCGCATGTCTTTTTTTTTTTGTTTATATTCGCTCAGCTTGTTCAGCATGGATACGCAGCTGATACGCAGCCGTGAAACGCTGCAATTAACATGCCAGCCCAGTAGAGGGCAATCGTACTTCCCACAGAATGACATCAAAACACTTGAAGAATCAAATTAAAGCAAATATATTTGTATAACGCTTTTCACAACACACGTTGTCCCAAAGCGCTTTACAGGATTTACAAAGTTAACAATAATGTAGCGTGTAGTGCGGATGATTGATTCAGGGAACGAGCCATTTTGAATACTTGCTTTCTTTATTAGAAAGCAGCCCTGTTTCAACACAACGGGTAATGCTTGTGAACTCGGACTTACACATACATTGAATGGGTGCGGGGTATCGAATGAGTACGAACACACGGGGGTGGTAGGTTTGACAAGCACATTAAAAACACTCATACATACATCGATTAGAAGCTTACATTGTACAGACACATTCATCACATAGCACTTTATCACAAGCACATTACAGACATTATAACACTAAACTTAGCGACCAAATATGACACGAAAGGGATTATGGGAACGATTTGAAAAAACTGAACGCAGCGCATTTAGGCACCTCCGCTGTGTTATGTAATGCGAAAGTAACATTAAATTAAACTGTACACATGTTAATAATCCGCCAATTGCAGTGACAACGAAAGCAATCACGGAGCTGTCCATGCTGAACAAGCTGAACGAATGTAAACAAAAAAAGACATGCGCAGAATCCCTATGTGACGTCAGCGTTTTCCTAAACATGCGTTTTCCCCCGTCCACACGACAATGCCGAGACCGGAGTTTTCAAAAGTCTCCACCTTGGAAGGCGTTTTCAAAAACCTCCGTTTTCGTGTGGACGGGAGGCTAAAACGGAGACAAAAACCTCCGTTTTTAAAAACCTCCGGTGTCGTGTGGACGGAGATATTTTTGAAAACGGAGACAAAAACCTCCGTTTTTAAAAACCTCCGGCGTCGTGTGGACGGGAGGCTAAAACGGAGACAAAAACCTCAGTTTTTAAAAACCTCCGGCGTCGTGTGGACGGGGCCTCAGTAAGGACCAAAAAAGTCACAATGTGAAGTGAAGCAAGCTAGCTGAAACTCAGAATACATCAGCCATGAAAACATGGGGGGGGGGGGGGGGTGTCAAAGTCAACTGTGTGTCTCAAATGAATGAAACAAACTTTTTGGGACCCGTTGTGCAGTTTGGCTTGCATGGCTGCTAGCAGAGATAGCTCACTAATCAGTCCTACTGATCCCACCAATCTCAACAGTCTCACTAGTTGTCACGTAGGGCCACGCCCCCCTCTCTTAGCTGTCACTCTGGTTCTCTGTCCCTTGTGTAGGTGTTGTTCCTTGCCCGTTAATCCCGCCCTGCTTGTCTGTTGCCCTGGTTTCCCTCTGTCTGCCACGCCCGTGTCGTTATTGTCTTCACCTGTGTCTAGTTTAGTTCCATGTATATATAGTCCTGTGTTTCCCTAGTCCCTTGTGGGTTATTCGTTCTGTTGTGGTTTGTTCTGAGGTCCAAGCGTTCGTTCCATGTTTTCTGCGATCCTTGTACTCTCTGTCTTGTATCGTTACTCTCTGTCTTTGTGAGTATCGTTACTGTTCCGTCGTTCCGCAGCGCGTGCTACGTTACACTAGTGTTCACTGTTGACGTGACCGCTAATGACAGTGAGATTAATTCTAAAATGCAGTTGCTCAGTTGCACCTACATGCCTCCAACCATAGAGGGCTCCACTTCAGCCGGAGTATGACAAAGGGCACCAGAATCCAATGTGCTAATGAAGAGAGGCAAAAATTAAACATCATCATAATCATGCCAGTGTTGATCCTTACAGACACCAACCAGCTCCTTACAGACACCAACCAGCTCCTTACAGACACCAACCAGCTCCTTACAGACACCAACTAGCTCCTTACAGACACCAACCAGTTCCTTACAAACAAATATGAATGTGGCTGTATAAAACATCATATATAAATTACTTGTACTGAAGATTTAATTAGCTGTTACTTAATTTCCCAGTGGAAAGTTCTATAATTTAAGAGTTTCTGCCATAACGTCATTGTTGGTTAGGCAGTGTGCGTACCCCGATTCAACATCATTAGCCTGGTCTTCAATCTTCTATATCAGTGAAGTCTGTGCAGCGCCATGAGGAATGAGAAACATCACAAATGTTGACTGCCTGTTGCTGAGTCCGATGTTACGCAGTAGTCAATGTCTTTTGAAAAATGACTTCAGATTAGGTGTAAAATGGAGACAGCGGTGGTGAGGAAGTGCTATGTCACAGCGTTGACGGACTGCCTTCTTTGACGGCGCTGCTATTTCAGGTAGACAATCCATGCAACAAATTTCAATCAGATAACTTCCTCTTTATTCAGAGGTTTGTGTGTAGGAATGAAAGAAAATGGTAAACAGAGGAGCAGGCCATGATGCTCAGTTATGACTACACACACTATATTTCACAAATGAATGGAAGTGGTGTTCAGGAAGTGGTGTTCAGGAAGTGGTGTTCAGGTCAGTCTTCCTTCATGAGGAAGTTAGCACAAATTCCATTTTAAGGAAGTTTGTACAATTTCCATCATAACTCCTACCACCACCACAGTTAATAGTAATAATCTTCTGTCTTATAATTCTTGACAAATTTTTTATATAGAGGGTACTAATATTTTTATCAGCTTTATCAGCATAGTGATATTTGTATATCTTATAACAAAAACGTGACTTTATATACTTTCAAATGTAATTACATTGAATTATTGAATAAATTATTGAATAAAAAATTATCATAGCACAAAATATATAAACAAAGTCTTCATATAATCGGGCAGATAATGAACTGATGAATGTATTAAACTTCACTTCAAGATGGAAAACTCAAAACTGAGACACAACTCACATGCTTCCTTCTAAACACGTGAAGACCAGGAACTGAACCTTACAGGACTCTTTAGTTAGCAGGTTAGACTGGTAACAAAGGGAGGGGTTATTTTCTCAGGAAGCTGCTCATAGAAACTCTGACTGTAACGTGCAGGTGTGTAGAGCAGTGTGAGATGAGATGATACATCGTCACCCAGACCCTGGACCCAAAGAGCTGGCAAGTGATTGGGTTTATATTTTCATATGTTTAATTAAAGATGTATTTAAAATGGTAAAATTGATATCTTACAAGCACTTAAAGGGGGAATCTTGCTAATTCTGTGAAGTTCTATATAGTCACCAGTTTAGTTTCAATACATGATAACAGTTATATCACTTCATCATGACTGGCTCACATTACAATTGTTAGGCTTGCACAATATATTGTTTGTTAATCATTATCACAATACTGTCCTGTTCAATCTTGACTCTACGACTATAGAAGGCTGCAGTATGCACAGGAACTGTCACTCTGACATAATCACTGTACAGTATGAGCATCCTAACCAGCAACCGATGTTCAGAGTGCACAAGCCCTTAACGAACACAAACCAGACCTTAACTAACACAGGCCAGTCTTTAACGAACACAAACCAGCCCTTAACGAACACAGGCCAGTCTTTAACAAACACAAACCAGCCTTTACAGAACACAAGCCGGTCTTTAACGAACACAAACTAGCCTTTCAAGAACAAAAGCCAGTCTTTAACGAACATGAGCCGGTCTTTAACGAACACAAACCAGCCCTTAACGAACACAAACCAGCCCTTAACGAACACGAGCCAGTTTTAACGAACACGAGCCGGTCTTTAACGAACACAAACCAGCCCTTAGCAAACACAGGCCAGTCTTTAACGAACACGAGCCGGTCTTTAACGAACACAAACCAGCCTTTAACGAACAAAAGCCAGTCTTTAACAAACACAGGCCAGTCTTTAACAAACACAGGCCAGTCTTTAACGAACACGAGCCGGTCTTTAGCGAACACGAGCCGGTCTTTAGCGAACACGAGCCGGTCTTTAGCGAACACGAGCCGGTCTTTAGCGAACACGAGCCGGTCTTTAGCGAACACGAGCCGGTCTTTAGCGAACACGAGCCGGTCTTTAGCGAACACGAGCCGGTCTTTAGCGAACACAAACCAGCCTTTAATGAACAAAAGTCAGTCTTTAACGAACACAAGTCAGTCTTTAACGAACACAAGTCAGTCTTTAACGAACACAAGCCTCTTTAAAGAACACAAGCCAGTCTTTTTAGACGACATTACCAGTGTTTTACAGCATTTATGCATATAAATGCAGTAATTTTGTCCAATTAGTGCAGTCATAGCTATTGCTGGCCTGACGTTATATGTTTCACCAGTCAGAAAGCATTATCACATACATACTGAAAAACCTTAGTTGGCCATACTTTGCATAATCAACAACAGTAATGTGTTTTCTAAGCTTGAGTGGCAGGTTCATTTTAGATAAGTAACTCCACTCTAGATATTGGAATGTATTTACATTCACAACATTAGTTGCTTTACCTGAGTGGTTATGGGAAGTCATCATCAATAATGGCAACTTCTTCCTTGAAGAGTGAAGCTCCAGAAACAGGCGATCAGTGTCCGGCACGCTCCAGACTGAAGAGATGTGTTCACCTGTGGAATCCACCTGCAAGCAAGCAAGCAAACACTGCACTGTGTAGTAAACAACATGTGTGCGTGAAACAAATGTTCATTGAAATATTGATAATATTATTAATAATAACAATAACAATACTACTACTCATTTCAACATGGTGGGCCTAATGCTACATATAACGAGTCAACAAAAGTGCCCAGAGGGTGCTGGACTGTCCTGTGGTTTGTCCACACCTCAGAGGACGCTGGACGACCCTGTGGTGTGTCCACACCCCAGAGGACGCTGGATGGCCCTGTGTCTCACTCATGATGGTCTCTCCTAACACTGACTCCTGACTTGGGCATTGCGATATAGACTATGATAAAGTCTCTGGTAAAAAGCTCTGTACACATAAAACTGACTAGAACTGTTTACTGTTATAGTTTTTTATACCTATCAGTGAAAAATGAAAAAGATTGTATATAATATACTATTACAATATAACAACAAATATATACAATATTACAATATAACAACAAATACAAACATACAATGTAACAATATAATACTACAGATCTATAAATCTATTATATACATATATTAATGTTTAATATACAGATCATAGACTTGTATATATAGTCTGTGATATAGATATATACATTCAACCAATATATAGATATATAAAGTGTAACAATAAAAAAATATATAGATATATACACTGTAAGAGTGTTCATAGCAGATATTAATTCATATAGGGTATAATGTAGATTTTACCAGCAGCCATAAATAATATGCTGTCAACATTTACCACATAGACTACAGTACAATACACAACCACCAGTTCTCCAAGTTCCTCATATGAACAACAAAGAGGAACCGTCCATTACAGGTTATATCAACTGATGTTTGGGGAAGTTATAAAGCACTTAATGATTAATTAAATAGGGTCAGGAACCTGTTCATAACTTTACACAGGACACACACACACGCAAGAACACATCCAGCCCTGTACAAGACGAAGAGGACCCCGACAAACAGGTTCCAATTCATTACGGATGTGTTCACATGGATTTCATTCAAGTCCACATTCCAGTTAATGTAAACATTTAAGTCTACATAAATATTGCTGCCATATTCAGAGAATACCCCAAAACACAAAATAAACCTCAAAAACACAAGCTTGGCCTGTAATTCACGCCATGATGGCAGACACGTGATGAGCACCCTAAAGTCTGGGGGGGGGGGGTCACACCCCAACCCCCCACTCCAGAAGAGACTCAGTGACATGAGAAACCAGGCAGGGAACACTGGGGACACGAGACAATACCGCACCAGTGCTCCCGCCAAAGAGCCCACCCCCATGGTGGGCCTCAGTCCTGCTGTTGACTGCTCTCTTTTGTAAAAAATGTCTTTGACCAAGCAGTCTCGATATGAGGTAACCATGTGGAATATTCTGAGTGTTGTCTGTCACTGGCCGTAGGTCAGCAGTGAACAGCAGGCAATCAGACTTCTGGTCTTCTTAAGAAAACCACTAGACAACTTTATTTAGGTCCTGCTATGGCCAGATACTCAAAGCTTATCGATTTTAACTATAAAAGCGAAACTGAACTGTTGGAAACGTAACCTAATACAAACGCATGTTAGAAACGGGACGTGCTGTTGTTTTACCTACTGATCCTAACCATAACTCTCCAACGGCACACACAACATATCCAGCATACACACAAATCAAACACACTCAACTTATCCAGCATACACACAAATCAAACACACAACATATCCAGCATACA
This sequence comes from Brachyhypopomus gauderio, assembly GCF_052324685.1. Classification (NCBI taxonomy): domain Eukaryota; kingdom Metazoa; phylum Chordata; class Actinopteri; order Gymnotiformes; family Hypopomidae; genus Brachyhypopomus; species Brachyhypopomus gauderio. The sequence goes on from NC_135218.1 coordinate 27,065,645, forward strand.
CACAAATCAAACACACACAACATATCCAGCATATACACAAATCAATCACACTCAACTTATCCAGCATACACACAAATCAAACACACAACATATCCAGCATACACACAAATCAAACACACACAACATATCCAGCATACACACAAATCAAACACACTCAACTTATCCAGCATACACACAAATCAAACACACAACATATCCAGCATACACACAAATCAAACACACACAATATATCCAGCATACACACAAATCAAACACACTCAACTTATCCAGCATACACACAAATCAAACACACTCAACCTATCCAGCATACACACAAATCAAACACACTCAACCTATCCAGCATAAACACAAATCAAACACACTCAACTTATCCAGCATGCACACAAATCAAACACACTCAACATATCCAGCATCCACACAAATCAAACACACTCAGCCTGGTGTTGGATGTTGCGTTAAACAACCGCAAAGCTCAACGCGTGTGGTAGTCCATGCAGTCGGGGTCCCTCTCGGATGAAATGTGGACTACATCGTCTCTCACGGATCTGTCATCACTGTTTCTTCACCTCATTCACAAAAATGGTCGACGCATGGTCTAACACCCGCCCATCTCCACACAACCCACATCATTGGTCATTAGTGACTTAACCACACAATTGCATAATTCTAGTAAAAAGGAAACACCGCGTCCAGTTACACCACTAATGTCTCGATCCGAATCGGGACTGATGTGATCCGTTTTCAGTTCGACATTTCCAAATGGTTTCGGTCCATTACGCGGTTACACAAACCCACAGCATCCCTGAATGGATGTGGCGACCCAAACGCGCGCTGGTTCCCGTTTGAACAGAACCGTGTGGTGTTTAATCCTCCCACCACCCCATTCATAAAATACAAACGTGTTTATCGCGTTTGGGCTGTAAACGAGCCGTAACTCGCAGTGTTTCCATCAGTGGGGAGTTTTGTTGGTGTTGTAGTTGCTGTAATGATGCGTGTGTGGGTCTAATGAACGTGCGATGCTGCCAGCTCACCTGGACGTGACGGATCCGGTGATAAAAACGCGTTCAGTTCCCGTGAGACGCGCAGCAGCGGCTGAAACGTCCGCGGTCACACTCCGCCATACTGGATTTGTGATTAGGGCATCACGTGTGGCGAGACGGTACCGAGTCCCGGAGAGGCGGGAAAGCGCCGCGGATCTGCGATACACGCCCGGGCCGCAGCCGCACGCCTGCGTGCTCCGTGGCGCTTGTGGACACCGGGCTACGCCACATTCAAGTTGCCCAAATTCAAATATTACACACCAAAGGAGCTCACTTCAATAGAGGAGCGAAACGCCAAAATAGACGTTTATTAAAGTGATTAATATATATAATAATACAAATTTAGCGAAAATACAAGTAAAAGCAAGTCTCCCCTCTTTCTCTCTCTCTCTCTCTCTCTCTCTCTCTCTCTCTCTCTCTCTCTCTCTCTCTCTCTCTCTCTCGTTCATTCACACACAAACACACACATACACACACATTGTGGTTCTTTGTTGCTGTCACTGCATCCTAAAATAGAGTTAGATTAGATTTCTACGTGGTGCTCTTAATGCAATCTATGGTTACAGAGCTTAACTTTAGATGTGAATACATGTGAATTCCATTTTTGCATATATTATTATTATATATTACCATATGTAATATTTGAACATTATATATTTAATATATAATTTTAATATTTAATACAAAATCTTAATATATTACATAATATACGTAATATACGTATGTTAACATGTGGATATAATATATTACATATTTCTCCAATTGTGCCAGATATGTCTGTCTTCCACCTCTCTGTTTTGGTCAGGATGGGCCAGAATACTCTGAAGTTGTTTCTGAGATATCAGAACAGAACCATTCCACCCTGTGACTGGTCCAACCACACATGGCACACTGGTAACACTGGTAACACTGGTAACACTGGGAACTCACTGTCAGCTGCTCCAGTGTTGTAAGCTCCAGTTATAAGTGCAGAATCTTCTCCCTGGCAGACACATCCATAGACGTTTTAAGCTGCATATACCATTTCTCAATTTTGCTATTTTAATTATGCCAGAAGAAACAGCATGTAACAGTAATATGATCAAATATTACATCTATGATCCTCAGTTTCTTCATTAAGCCTTAGACCTTGAGTATTTACTATTCCTCAAGAAACCCTATGCAGTGCTTAAAAGATGTTAAACACAGATAACTGTTCTATTATCACACTTATCACAGTGTCATCATAGTTATATTTACTTTTGACTTCTACATCAAATCATTACATTATCAACAATCTCATGCAGGCTGGTCAGATATGGTCAGAGGGCCGGATGTGTCTCGTGGACCGTACAGTGTCCAGGTCTGAACTACACACACTCCACACGCACTCTGTGTGTGTCGTGATGTCCTCGGACACCTGCACACAACTAACAATGTTACAGACGCTTCATGGTGACATTCCTGTAACTGGCTTAAGCAATTTCACCGAAGTCATCAGAGACTTTTTTATTGTACATGATACCATATAATCACCTATGAGTCAAAAACCAGAACAGACTCATCTCAGTGTTTTTTATCATATTTTTGCAGAATAAAATTTTTTGGTGTTGTTTTTGTGTGCAGGGAGGGATGGTTACCATGGCAACAGCGGTGTAGTTGTTAAGCAACAGTTATAACATTTCTGTAAATGGATCCATAGCCGACTGTTGGGGGGCCGTTAGCAGATCAGGACCGTTATCAAAGCTGGACCTAGCAGAGCAGGACAGTTAGCAGAGCAGGACAGTTAGCAGAGCAGGACAGTTAGCAGAGCAAGATCATTAGCAGAGCAGGACAGTTAGCAGAGCAGGAGAGTTAGCAGAGCAGGACGTTAGCAGAGCAGGACAGTTAGCAGAGCAGGACAGTTAGCAGAGCAGGACAGTTAGCAGAGCAAGACCGTTAGACTGCAGTCTTTCTACATCAGCACTTCCACTGGAGTGGACACTCCCTTCTGATTGGAAACAAATTCAATATCACAGCATTTCCATTTGTGTTATTTCATTTGCGTTCTCAGACACCCACATTAAGCATCAGCATGGATTTGCACCCTTTGCAATGAGTATATTTTACATTAGTAATGTAACTCATGTTTCTAATTACACTATATATGATTATATTTTAATATGAAGAGAGAATTTCAATTTGGCTTAGAAAGGTTTGAAAATGACACAGAAACATTATGAAATGGAGCAATACTTTCACAAGCAGGCTATAGGCCTACAGTGTGAACTGCAGTACAATGTAAATAATATAATATTATATTAATCTTAAAATATGTTTATAAGTCTTAAAATATGCTGTCACTACTGATCACCCATCCTGTGCATCCATTTTAGTAGAAACATCTAATATTAATGTTAGCTAATAATGTTAGCTACACCTCAGATGTATAAGATTATATATCAGGAGTCACACCCAATTTTGGTTGACCTTCCCTGAATTCTTCCTCAGTGGTGAGAATCTGACCACAGGACCACTGCTTGGTGGACGTGTTTGTGTGGGTGACCGCTATCAAGACAGCAGTGACACTGAGTCATGAAACAACCCAAACAGGCACTGTTGCCTAATCAGTCAAAGCACTCAGATGGGGTAGTTCAAGCCCCACTACTCTGAAGTTACAAGACCCTTAAGCCTCAGTTGCTCTGACTGTATTGTCATCATTGTAAGCGCTTCTGGCTAAAGCGTCAGCTAAACGCATGTGCATCTTGTGAGGTGACCAGTGAGTATTTGTGCAAGCGAGTGTTGGCTGCGAGTATATATACAGGCTATATGTTCTGTTGGCTTTTTGCACAAAGATTTGTCAGCCATAGACTGAGGCTCTGTATGGGCATAGCTGGGCCCCAGTAGTGCAGACACACCACAGCACTGCCCTGGGGCACAGAGCCGGGAAGAGCTTCGTCTGGTCCTCTAGGGACCACTGGTTGAGACAGTGAAGAGTTTCACAGGAACATTCTTTGACTGTAGAATGCATTTGTCTGTGAATACTATGTTTTCATAAAAAATGTATGTTCTACATCCACCGTCTCAGTTGAGTCAGCTGGTTTGGTTTGAGCCAACATATGTTAAAGGTTAGAATATCTGAATGAAAGTTCTCTGCAGTGCATGAGTACCTTAAAAGACTTACAGACTTAAACGAGAAGAGAGAGAGGTGGAGTGGGTCCCAGAATAGCTAAAATAAAACTTGCCAACTAAGTTTCTGAACCCTGGTAGGGTCCCCAACAACATACAGGAATATAGGCCTGATTTATATTGCCCTCTTTTAACGCTTAGTTGGGATAACAGAACGGTTTTATATAAAAGTGTTAATCAATCAGTTTTTGTTCTATACATTATTTTTCACTCATTATTCACCAGATACTTTTTATTCACCCAAGAATCTTGTGTATACAAGACGTGTGTATACGTGACCACAGACGTGTGTATATGTGACCACAGACGTGTGTATATGTGACCACAGACGTGTGTATACGTGACCACAGACATGTGTATACGTGACCACAGACATTTGTATACGTGACCACAGACGTGTGTATACGTGACCACAGACGTGTGTATACGTGACCACAGATGTGTGTATGCGTGACCACAGACGTGTGTATACGTGACCTCAGACGTGTGTATACGTGACCACAGACATGTGTATGCGTGACCACAGACGTGTGTATACGTGACCTCAGGCGTGTGTATACGTGACCACAGACGTGTGTATACGTGACCTCAGACGTGTGTATACGTGACCACAGACATGTGTATGCGTGACCACAGACGTGTGTATACGTGACCACAGACGTGTGTATACGTGACCACAGACGTGTGTATACGTGACCTCAGACGTGTGTATACGTGACCACAGACGTGTGTATGCGTGACCACAGACGTGTGTATACGTGACCTCAGACGTGTGTATACGTGACCACAGATGTGTGTATGCGTGACCACAGACGTGTGTATACGTGACCTCAGACGTGTGTATACGTGACCACAGACGTGTGTATACGTGACCACAGACGTGTGTATACGTGACCACAGACGTGTGTATACGTGACCACAGACGTGTGTATACGTGACCTCAGACGTGTGTATACGTGACCACAGACGTGTGTATACGTGACCACAGACGTGTGTATACGTGACCATAGACGTGTGTATACGTGACCTCAGACGTGTGTATACGTGACCTCAGACGTGTGTCCTAGCAGTCTTGAGATTTGTGGTACAGATGAGGCTATTTGGGACTGCCGTTTCCATAGTAACCAAGGGTTTCCACTTTTCTATTTGAACCTTGCAACACCAGTTACATAACTTGTCTTAAACAGAGCTTAATGCTACATAAAGCAATTTTGTGCAACACATTGTTGAAAGTTTTCCTGACTGATTTCTTTGGTATAATCTTTTATTAGATTTTGGTTTTGGTCTTCTTAATTGGTAACATATAATAAAACATAATATATATGCACAGTGCCATATAACTATCCGTAAGAGTCTTTTGCTGATGTCAAAACAACGCCCTGCTCCCTGTGTACGGAGTGACATCGTATGTGCTGTGATTAGTTGGAACAAGCCCTTGCTACTACAGAACCTCTTAACAGACTCGTTAAATCATCTTGCCTTGTTTTCTTAACTTGTACCTTAGATCTAGTTGAACCAAATACTTACTGTTCTCCTCTCCTCCCTCTCTATTAATGTATATGAGCTTGTTGAGTATAACACTAGTGATATATCAATCAATCAATCAAATTTTATTTATATAGCGCTTTTTACAACAGTTGTTGTCACAAAGCAGCTTTACAAGTGCCGAGTCCTAGCCCCCAGTGAGCAAGCCAAAGGCGACAGTGGCAAGGAAAAACTCCCTAGTTTTTTGCATGAGGAAGAAACCTTGAGAGGAACCAAGACTCAGGGGGGGAACCCATCCTCCTCTGGCCGACACCGGTCACCATGACAACAACAACAATTTAGACAGAAAGAAGAGAAAGAAAAGGAAAAAGATGTAATAATGTCCATCATGATGTATGCATCCGGTTAGGCAGGAGGTGGCTGGCCAAGGATGGATCGCTGGTCTCCTCATCTCATTATTCCTCAAGCAGGTGGGCAGCCATGTGGAGAAATGAAACAGGGAAAATTAGCTCTGTATGAGGACATATACAGGACAGGTAAAATTATAAACATTTCCGGAGTGTGGCAGCAACTCCGGCATTTAGTTAAACTATTACAGCCTAGCTAAAAAGGCAGAACCAGAAGGTACCATAGGCTTGGGGGCATTCTGAGACAATGGCATCCGTCCACTGCACTGTCAACAAACTTGAGTGACCACGAGCAGTGACAGGACGACAGCACCAGCGCCCCAGTCTACCATAAAACCCTTCATCTATGAACCCCTGGATCTGTACCTTTATCTAAGGGGGATATTAATTATCAAACGCTAAACTAAATAAGTGGGTTTTCAACCTAGACTTAAAGATTGTGACTGTGTCGGAGTCCCGGACGCATTTAGGAAGATTATTCCAAAGCTGGGGGGCCTTACAAGAAAAGGCTCTTCCCCCTGCTGTTACCTTATTAATTTTTGGAACTAATAAAAGACCAGCACCCTGTGATCTTAGTGGGCGTGGGGGTTCGTAATAGGAAATAAGTTCCTGAAGGTACTCAGGAGCAAGCCCGTGCAATGCTTTATAAGTTAATAAAAGAATTTTAAAGTCAATACGGAATTTAACTGGGAGCCAATGCAGGGCTGATAGGACTGGACTGATATGCTGAAATTTTCTAGTTCTGGTCAGAACCCTGGCTGCGGCATTTTGAACTATTTGAAGTTTATTTAGATTCCTATTTGAACAACCTGACAGTAGTGCATTGCAGTAGTCTAATCTAGAGCTAACAAAGGCGTGCACCAATTTTTCCGCATCATCCTGTGATAATGCATTTCTTAATTTAGCAATGTTACAGAGATGTAGAAAAGCTATCCTAGTACTATTATCTATGTATTTATCAAATGATAGGTCAGAGTCGAGTATGACGCCTAGGTTTTTGGCTACTGTGCCAGGTGTAATGGGGTAGCCTGCGAGATTAAGCATTAGATCTGGAATTTTCTGTTTTGAGGCCTTAGGGCCCAGAAGGAGAACTTCTGTTTTGTCCTCATTAAGTTGGAGGAAGTTTAGAGACATCCAGCATTTAATATCTCTTACACAGGCCTCAATTTTTCTTAAACTGAGTTTGTCATCAGGTTTGGCTGATATGTAAAGTTGAGTGTCATCTGCATAGCAGTGAAAATTGACACCATGTTTGTTTATAACTGTGCCCAATGGTAGCATATATAATGTAAATAATAGTGGTCCTAGAATGGAGCCTTGCGGGACCCCATATTTAACTTTTGTACGTTTGGATGGAATATTATTGAGCTCTACAAACTGATAGCGATTTGTTAAGTAAGAATGAAACCATGAAAGGGCTGTGCCAGAGACTCCAACCCAGCGTTCTAACCTTTCTAGCAAGATCCTATGATCAATTGTGTCGAAAGCTGCACTAAGATCAAGAAGCACTAACAGTGATACATAACCTTGATCTGAAGCAAGGAGGAGATCATTTGTTACTTTAACTAATGCTGTTTCAGTACTGTGATGGGGCCTAAAACCAGATTGGAACTTTTCAAATATGTGATGCCTATGCAGATATAGGCATAATTGCTGGGCAACAGCTTTTTCTATGATCTTAGATATAAATGATGTGTTTGAAATGGGTCTATAATTAGATAGTACAGTAGGATCAAGATTTGGTTTCTTAATCAGAGGTTTAATAACTGCTAATTTACATGATTTGGGCATGTGACCTATTGTAATGGATGAGTTAACTATAGTTAGAAGAGGTTCAGTTACCGCAGGTAATACCTCTTTTAATAACTTTGATGGAACCGAGTCTAGTGTGCAGGTAGCACAATTTAAGGAAGAAATTATTTTCTCTAATTCTGATTGTGGGAGTGGATGAAAAGCATCAAGTTTTTCTCCCAGTATGCGATTTAAATCGATGTCAACCAAAGCAGATGACATACCAGTTGTATTGCTAATAAAAGGTTTTATATTTTGTCTAATATTCTCTATTTTATTATCAAAGAAATCTATAAATACATTACTAGTGAGGTTTACTGGAATCTGAGGTTCTGCGCCTGCTTGATTTTTTGTAAGTTTGGAAATAGTATTAAAAAGAAATCTAGGATTGTTTTTATTTTTCTCTATCAATGAGGCTAGGTATGCTGAGCGTGCTTTAGCGAGTGCCCGTTTGTAGTCAATGATGCTATCCTTCCAGGCACAGTAGAATACTTCCAACATAGTAGATCGCCATTTACGCTCTAATTTACGTGCTATTTGTTTTAAGTTTCTAGTTTGGTCGGTGTACCACGGAGCGAGTTTTTTAGATCTAGTCTTTTTATATTTGAGTGGAGCTACTATATCTAGAGCTGATCAAACATATAGTTCAATCAATACATGATAATGATTACACATTCTCCTCAGTTATAATTTCACCTCATATTCATCTATTTAATCGTAGCCTCTTTTGCTTATTTCGTTTTCACTCTCACATGTTCTCTCTCCCTATCTCTCTCTCCCCATCTCCCTCTCTCTCTGTTATTTTTCTTGATCATCCCCTCTCCATTAACTTCTTTCCTGCTCAGTACTGCTTAGGCGTGGCTTTCTCAGTAACTCCCTGTCCGTTTCTTTTTCTGGAATATCTGTATAAATGTTAGTCCTGTCTGTTGTCTTCTGTTCTCTCACTCTACTCATTCTTCTGTCCATCAGCAGATACTCCTGTGTGTGGAACAGGTTCTGCCTTCAGTCAGAGGACGACGGCTGACCTGTTGGGTCTCTTCTCTTCTTCAGCACCAGTGGGATGACATTCTCCAGCTGGGCAGCCCCCCCCCCCCCCCCCCCCCCCCCTTACCCTTCCCTCATGTGTGTGTCCTCTCATCTCTCTCTCTCTCTCTCTTCCCTCATCTCTCTCTAACCTCATCTCTCTCTCTCTCCTCAGCCTGCGCCGTTTCCTGAAGAGTGCAATCTTTAAAGGTCTCAATTTCTGTCTGAGGCTTTAAAAAAATCCTGTTTAACATTCTGTTAGAGTTTCATTCACCTAATGTCCACTTTGTGTCATTCTACTGGTGCATGACATTTAATTTGGGGTTTCTGAGCCTTTTGAAAACCAATCCAAACAGAATTGTTCAGTGGTCTAAACCTGTTCATCTCTTTACATTCATCTTTGAGAGTAACCCCTACTGGTGATGCCCGTTTACAGTAAAACGTTATGTGTTACTGAATGTAAAAGCAATACCTAGGTTACTCTAATACTCTAATGCAGCACTTCAAACATCAGTCCATCTGGCTGTGTTCTGTGAGTTTATATCATCAACTATGATTATGAACTGAAACAGTCTCTGCAGAATCTCACAGTCGCCAAACCTTTCCATCTTTGGCCAGTGTTTTCGGTTCTTGTTTAACTACGCTCCCTGCATTGATACATCAGGTTTCATCATCTGAAGTGTCCACATCGAGCATTAGAACAGGCTGGTCATTAGTACTGGTCATTCAACCACACTGGTCATTACAACATCCACACTGATCATTTAAACTGCATAGACAGTTCCTATCTGGGCAGACTGACACTCCTAGTCCACAGACTGTATGTGAAAACCAGTAGATTTACATTTTACAATTAGTTCTACCAGAAATATAGCAAGCTGGTGGTATGTCTTTTATTACAGTAAGACTTCAATTTAGATTAAAAATTGTTACAAGTTCATGGCCAAATTTACATTTACTTAAATAGCAACAGTTTTTTACTCGATATACATCATATGTTTAAGTAACTTGGACAGAAATGAATCCAAACTTAACAGAAGAGGCCAAAGCTCATTAAAAAATATATGTTAAAATTAGGGCTGCACGATTAATCGTATTTTTATCGTTATCGCGATGTGAAGTTTCACGATAAACACATCGAAAGAGCCACGATAATATGGAAAAGATTCCGTGCCAATTCGAAATGTAATCGCTACTAGGCAAAAATGGAAATGCAATCCACAAAATGCATTGCTTTTCCATACAAACATGCAGAATACGTGCCACAATGAAATGCAAAATCACTATTACATTACGTTTCAATGCACTTTATCTCTTTATTGAAAAACAATACACAATAATTACCATTCAAACCCAAAACGCTGAATTTATGCCAGAATTGAATATAATACAGCTCGAAATGTAATCACGGCACCGAGGTATTGCTTTTCACCGTACGGTATTTCTGACATAAATGTCTCCTTTAAATGTAATGATCACGAGATTGATTTAAACACTGATGTGATGAAAACATGCCACAATGAAAAGTAAAAGCTCCAGTGTGTGTGGATTTGTATTTAAAGAAAGAAACGCTGAATTCGTGCCAGAAGCCACCTTGAAATGCAATGACTGAACGTCATTGTATTCCACTGTGTGTCTCTGCGAAGCTGTGTTCGTGCCAGAATGAAATCTAATCACTGTCCAATAGGAACGCTCGTCTGGATGTGGGGCGGGGCTTAGACTCCAGTCAGAAGCAATCGCTCGTAGTTGGACTTGAAAGCAGCAGAAATGTCTTTTCACGACAGAATAAAAGAGGAAATAAACAGTCTAATTGGACAAATTGAGGCTGGTGCAGTTACAGACGACTACGTGCTTAACTTAATTAAGCTTAAGGTGCTGGACAATATTGAAAATGGACCTTGAAAGTGTCGTACATGTGCTTGAATTCCACCTTGTTAAGGTGGATGAACCCTGCAAACAGCGCTGAAGAGCGGAACGCGACCTCGACCCGCCACAGCGGAGCCCCCGCGATTGCTACACGTATTTTCCAGATTATAAACCGCTTATTCCCTGTCGCTTTGAACCATGCGACTTGTAATGAGGTGTGGCTTTTCTGCAGATGTTCCTTCACCCGTCAGGGGTGGAACAGAAAGTTAATCAGGTGGTAGGACAAAGTTGTAAGTCATAGAAGAAAGTGCTCATTTTCATTTAACTCATGCAAGCAGCAGGCACGACGGAGAATTTTTTTCAAACGAACTTGTTGTGCCGAATTCCGACACCCCTCGTTTGCACACGCATAAAAACACTACAGATGATATTCCGGAGTTACAGTGATTTTAACTTAGTTCATTGAGCACTCTAGTTTTGTCCTAACTAGATATTTAGACATAATACTGCTGTAATACTGCAAAGTTGTGGTCAGAGGTGAACTTCGTATAGCCAGTGTGTATTTTATTTAAAATAATTAACACCCTTGAGCAGTGTCGTGCACACATAGACATCAGGTGGTGCTAAAGCACCACCAACTCTGCCCTTTATCAACGAAAGTGCCCTTTTGAAACTTCGTTTTTTAATAATAACAATAATAATTATTATTATTATCATAATCATCATCATTTTACTGAGGTCGGTTTGAAATGATCTTTTGAAAACCTGAGCGATTAAAAACAACGCCCTAAAATGAGCCACCACCTCGCACACACCCGACCTCTCTCTTCCTTTAACACCAGATGCGCTGCAGCTGCAGTTCAGTTCAGCGAGGTGAAGGAAGCGTCTTCAGCACAGCACGCACGGTCACAGATAGACTTCTTCTCCCGTGCCCCACCAGCCAGGTCACATACACATCAAGTCAAATCTACCGTTTGCCCACACTGTACGATATTTTAAATCGTGTACTCAGCTCCAGCTCAAACTGTACGACTAAATCGCAGGGTTTAAAAGTTCACAGCTCACGATTCATATACTCACACTATACGAGCCGACGCTTTCATGCGATCTCACGAGGAGCGATTTGAATTTCAAACATGTTTGATATTCTTGCGACGCTGCGATTTCTGATCGTGAGGTGTGAATCGCTCCTCGTATTCGATGCACGACACGCGATTGAGCCGAAACTCGGCCCGATCGCAAAAATAGTCGCTCGGCTGAAAATGGGCCAAAGATCGCACAGTGTATACGCCCAGCTTAAGCCCAACGTGAAATCATTTTCTTGTGCAGTAAAATGTCTCATACAGCACCAAACTACTAAGCATATTTAGCCGACTGGTCACCTGATAAACGAGTCGCTTTAGCCCAAATCAATGATAGATAACGTGAGGACGACCACACACAAATAATTAAGTTAGAGTTTGCAAATCTATGTGTTAAGCTGAACGTTTTCTGTTGTATAGGTTTTGTTAGGCAACATAAATTAACACATTCGTTTGTGAAAGAAGAAACGGGAAGTTCCCCATTACCTGTGAAAAATGCCCATCTACATTCATGTAATGACAACACTCAGTAGCCTATAACTCCTTCTCCTACTTTTTGGTCTTTTTGCTGTCTTAATTGTAGGCCTATATTGATTTACTAATTGCAAAATATATGCAACAAGGCCTGCAGACAGTGGAGGGTAAACAGAAGTTAACTGAAGGACTTAAAAATGACTGTATATATTGGATATGGATTTTATCAGTTGGTGGTGTGACTTTTTTTCCATTGAAAACTCATGTTTAGAGAATGTTACAAATAAAAGTCAAATTTCATTCAACATGTGCTTGTAATGTTTTAAATAATGAAGTGTTCCATGTGTGCTAAAAAGTGCATGTGGAAATGGTTCAGAGGGGCAAGTTGAGTTTTGAGGTTTGCCTGGCCCAGGACCTTACAGGCATACAGCAGGCCTCTGAGCTTGCCCCTCTGAACCATTTCACCGGTGCGCTTTACTCAATATGCCATGTTTCCTGTTGGATTTGAGGCATAAAATGATGTTGGGCCAGGCCAAAGTCAGGTGTCTCATACATATAGGAACTAGTTATGTATGATGCAATTGAGGTTTGCCTGGCCCAAGACCTTACAGGCATCCAGCATACCTCTGAGCTTGCCCCTCTGAACCATTTCACCTGTGCGCTTTACTCAATATGCCATGTTTCCTGTTAGATGTGAGGCATAAAATGATGTCGGGCCAGGCCAAAATGAGGTTTCTCTTACAGATAGTAACCGTTTACGTATGATGCATGTGTTGCTTGTCTGGCCCAATGCATTATAGGCATACAGCAGGCCTCTGAACTTGCCCCTCTGAATCATTTCAGTGCACTTTCTGTGCGCTTACCTACTCAATATGCTGTGTTTCCAGATATATTTGAGGTATAAAATGATGTTGGATCAGGCTAAAATCAGGTTCCTCTCTTATTTGTTATTGTTGTTGTTGTCTTATTTGTTATTTCTCTGGTCCACCATCAATAAGGCCTTCAATAAGCTTCTGAACCTGCCCATTTAAATCCGTTCTCTTATATGCCCACTGCTCAATATGCCATGTTGTGTGCTAGTATTTCTTCTTCCAATTAATTTGTGTTCTAGATTAGCATTTCTGTGTTTAGTTTTCAAATCTAAGAATATGTTTCCTTACGTTAGAAATGCTGACGAATTCAATCATGTACAAATCGCATACAATTGGAATGATTTGAAATAGAAACCAGTTTACATAAGGAATGCTTTCATTATATTTTTATTTTTTTTCTACATTCACAAAATCAGTATGGGAAACAATAACCTCTTAAATGTATGCGCCTATGCTCGTTTGTTTAATCTATCTCTTTTAAACAAAGCGCGCAGCAAACACGCATCGTGAACACAACCTTTTTGAATAAGGAACCAACTTCAGCCGCAGAATAAGGAGCTGCGAATAAGTAACCAAACGAATCTCAAACTGCAAAGATTGTGGAGTGTAGTGGAGTGTAGTGTACGATAAGCTCATCTCGGCAACGCGATCGCTCTTTCTCACGCTGTACGCACGAGAACATTGTTCGTTTTTTATACTGTATTTATGCTTAAATATTAAAGCGTATCTAAATCTAGGGTCACGCTTAACAACGAAAGCTGCTTTACGACGGACATTTCAGTCTCTAAACCCATTGTTAAGCGGGGACTCATTGTACATTTAACTGAACTGATCAGTTTCTGAACGGTGCCTGACAGTTCAGAGTTCATGCCTGTAAGGTCTTTCGGCCGGTGTTGTGTTGAATTCGTTTATCCGCGCATAAAGACGCTACAGATTATATTGTCGATTTATGTTTCTATGCATAAATAAGAGCTAGACTTTAATTATCCATCACAGCAAACGGCATGGAATTATCTATGTCCAAAGCCACACTGGCTCAAGGGTGTTAATTATTTTAAATAAAATACACACTGGCTATACAAAGTTCACCTCTGACCACGACTTTGCAGTATTACAGCAGTATTATGTCTAAATATCTAGTTAGGACAAAACTAGAGTGCTCAATGAACTAAGTTAAAATCACTGTAACTCCGGAATATCATCTGTAGTGTTTTTATGCGTGTGCAAACGAGGGGTGTCGGAATTCGGCACAACAAGTTCGTTTGAAAAAAATTCTCCGTCGTGCCTGCTGCTTGCATGAGTTAAATGAAAATGAGCACTTTCTTCTATGACTTACAACTTTGTCCTACCACCTGATTAACTTTCTGTTCCACCCCTGACGGGTGAAGGAACATCTGCGGAAAAGCCACACCTCATTACAAGTCGCATGGTTCAAAGCGACAGGGAATAAGCGGTTTATAATCTGGAAAATACGGGTAGCAATCGCGGGGGCTCCGCTGTGGCGGGTCGAGGTCGCGTTCCGCTCTTCAGCGCTGTTTGCAGGGTTCATCCACCTTAACAAGGTGGAATTCAAGCACATGTACGACACTTTCAAGGTCCATTTTCAATATTGTCCAGCACCTTAAGCTTAATTAAGTTAAGCACGTAGTCGTCTGTAACTGCACCAGCCTCAATTTGTCCAATTAGACTGTTTATTTCCTCTTTTATTCTGTTGTGAAAAGACATTTCTGCTGCTTTCAAGTCCAACTATGAGCAATTGCTTCTGACTGGAGTCTAAGCCCCGCCCCAAATGCAGGCGAGCGTTCCTATTGGACAGTGATTCGATTTCATTCTGACACGATTACAGCTTCGCAGAGACACACAGTGGAATACAATGACTTTCAGTCGATTGCATTTCAAGGTGGCTTCTGGCACGAATTCAGCGTTTTTTTCTTTAAATACAAATCCACACACACTGGAGCTTTTACTTTTCATTGTGGCATGTTTTCATCACATCAGTGTTTAAATAAATCTCGTGATCATTACATTTAAAGGAGACATTTAGGTAAAAAATACCGTACGGTGAAAAGCAATACCTCGGTGCCGTGATTACATTTCGAGCTGTATTATATTCAATTCTGACACAAATTCAGCGTTTTGGTTTTGAATGGTAATTCTTGTGTATTGTTTTTCAATAAAGAGATAAAGTGCATTGAAATGCAATGTAATAGTGCTTTTGCATTTCATTGTGGCACGTATTCTGCATGTTTGTATGGAAAAGCAATGCATTTTGTGGATTGCATTTCCATTTTTGCTTAGTAGCGATTACATTTCGAATTGGCACTGTTTCTTTTCCATACGATAACTCCTTGAATAACAGCAAACTCAAAATGCGTTATCCTCGTCCAGCAATAGAGGGAGCTATTCGCGCTGCAGACTATGATCACGTGACGTAAGTAGGCAAGAGGCAGAGTGAGGCAGAGTTGCCAGGTTCTCGGTTTTCACGCCAAATTGGGCTTGTTTGAAAATCCAGCCGCGGGTAAAAATTCTGGGGCCGCGGGGTGCGGTTTTTTGGGCTACTTTTGAGTTGGGCTACTGCGGAAGTTACAAGTCAACACTAAGAATCAATCGCGATATAATACTTAATTTGTCTCCAGTTCACACTCGCAACACCCCCCCCCGCCGACAACTTACACTCGCAGATTTTGTGCGGAAAGCTTTTGTAGGACCTGGCAACCCTGGAGTGGGGTGAACACGCTCATCAGACACGCGATTTGGTTTAAGCCTGGTTTACACTTGATGCGGCGCGAGGGTCCGGGAGGCGAAAATAACGTAATCGCGGTGGCTTCGCCCGTGTGCAATTGCCTCGCGCGCTGTCGATTCACGAGGTCGTGCACCTCTCGAATTTTGTAAGTTCGCGCGCGCCGCGTCTCGGCGCAATGAGAACAGTCATGTTTGCAGGGTTCATACACCTATACAAGGTGGAATTCAAGCACTTGTACGTCACTTTCAAGGTCCATTTCAATAATTCCCAGCACGTTATTGAATTAAATATTTATACATATACTCTAAATGATTCGAAATAATTCGCTTTTTTATCACATTATTTAATGTTATTATTTATTTAAAGTTCGCGCGCGCCGCGTCTCGGCGCAATGAGAACAGTCATGTTTGCAGGGTTCATACACCTATACAAGGTGGAATTCAAGCACTTGTATGTCACTTTCAAGGTCCATTTCAATAATTCCCAGCACGTTATTGAATTAAATATTTATACATATACTCTAAATGATTCGAAATAATTCGCTTTTTTATCACATTATTTAATGTTATTATTTATTTAAAGTTCGCGCGCGCCGCGTCTCGGCGCAATGAGAACAGTCATGTTTGCAGGGTTCATACACCTATACAAGGTGGAATTCAAGCACTTGTACGTCACTTTCAAGGTCCATTTCAATAATTCCCAGCACGTTATTGAATTAAATATTTATACATATACTCTAAATGATTCGAAATAATTCGCTTTTTTATCACATTATTTAATGGATATTTATTTTCAAAACGCCCAATCTTAACGTCTTCACGTTCTCTCATGTTTCGTCCTGGAATTACAAGAGGCTCGTATTTGTTAACGTAATACAAGAGAATTGTTCAGTCAGACAGATATTTGTTGTGAAACGAAGTAGTTACAATTTCAAGCCTTTTCAAATACTTTAGCCTAAATTCCAGCACTTTTCAAACCTGAAACACAAAGCAACATTAAAATTGGTCAGGTAAAAGTTCATTCCCCTGTATTTGAGGGGTGTTTTTTTATACTACTAGGCCTACATATCGTTTCGGACAACACTGCAAAGAATGTGACACGGCAAGATTAAACGCTTCCGCCGTTCGCGGAGGTTAACGAGGTGTGCGGAGTCGCTCACTCGTGAAAGTATAAACCTAGATTGAATCTATTGTTGAATAAACCTGCAAAATATTTGGAATTATTCTGGATTCATTACACAGTAAAAAACAAAACAAATTAACGTGCTGCTGTTCAGAGAGACACTACATTTCTGTATTTTAATCTTAATTTATCGTGGTTCACATCGATATCGGGATATCCAACAACGTTATCGCACATCGCAATTCTAGTCCATATCGTGCACCCCTAGTTAAAATATACAACAAATATCAGTATCGTGAATACTTGTTCCTACAGATCAACTTAGCCCGTTCAGATTAAGAGTTGATCCGTTAGCTCTCGTCTAAAGCTGTAATGAACACAATATCGGCCGCGTTTGTGTCGCCAACATTCGTGGCAGCCTTACAGGCTGTTTGTACATCTTGTATCTTACAGTCATTCTGCTGAACTGGAAACCTAATTATTAACATACGGCCGAATGTAATAACCTTCACCACTAAAGACGGTGAAGCAACAGATCACATCACAATAAAAGTCCTATTACTATATTTTCTGGAACACATAAATAAATGGATTTAAGATATTAGTCATTTTTAAGGTAATAGTCCTTTTTAAAGTTTTTGCAAACGTATAGTTTCATGTAGCTCTTACTGTAAATGCAAATATATTTACCAACATCTGGACGTGATAAAATCTCTTAATTTATCAGCGCATTGCGCCATCTCGTGGCTCATATAGGTAACACAAGCCACTTACACACCGGAAGTCCTGCATACGACTTCCGTTTCATATTTGGGAACGTCACAGTTAGGGTCATAAACCAACACGTGTATTTGTCATGGGGGTGATCTACTTTTTATCAACACGTTTGTTATTTTAATACCGACTAAATTCGCAATATATTTATATGTATATATTTGACCAGTCTGCGGAAAAGAGGACAATCTTCAGCGTGCGGATACGACTTTACAAGCCGCCTGAATAGACCCGTTTTGGGCTGAAAGTGTCCAGGCCGGCCGGGTCGCAGCCGGGCTGCCCGGGTGGGTGCGCCTCACACGGCATGGAGCAGACCGAAGACGCCGCGGTGCATCTCCACGGGGACGAGGAGATCATCGAAGTGATCGAGCTGGAAGAGACGGAGCCGACGGCAGGTGGGTGTGTTGGGCCGCCCGGTGCGCGGTTGGGCCGCGCGGTGTTGGGCCGTCCTGTGCGCGGTGTTGGGCCCAGTACGACTCCACGCACGTAAAGACGCTACATAAAGATGATGTTCTTCATTTCCCTTATTTCTATGAGTAACATAAGGGCGAATCTTTAATGGTCCACCACAGTAAACGGCGCTTGTCTCACTCTTTATTCTCAGGGAGCAGTACAGCTTGCTGTGACCACGTGACTTCGCAATGTTACTTTGTTTATTACTGCCAAACATGCATCTTACTGACAACACGACTCTTATTAATACCATATTTGACAAATATTTCCTAATTATCTAGTTTGGACAAAACTAAGTTATAATCACAGTTCTCGCATGACTGAAATGTCTGGTTAACCTTAATTTTTGTGACTTATCTGGATGTGTAGGCTATTCTATATGAAACACATGTCTCTACATTCACTAAGGGTTATTTTAATAAGGGGGATATAATTTTAGTGATGCCAACACAATGTCTGCAGGAATTATGCTCCCTAATATCATCTCTAGCGTCTTTATTCGTGTGCCAACGGGGTGAGTCGGATTCTGCAGAGGAGTCGGAGTTCGGCACACCTGTAAGTCAGGGAATCAGTTAGCTACATGGTGAGATTAAGACGTTGATGTTGTAGTGCTGGCTTCTCTGTGCGTTATCTGTCGGACATGTGTGGTTTTTATTCAGATGACCTAGCAGGGGAGATCGAGGGTGTGGATTTCGATGAGGCGGGGAACGCAGATGACGAAGGCTGGGAAACCGAGGATGAGATGGAAGACGATCAAGATGACAGCGAGCTCACGTTTTCTAAACATACCGGTGACGTTTCTTTGCAGTCTTCTTCTTGCCTACTGGTCTTTATCCTTTACCGACGTGCTCCTTCCTCTTCATGTAGTTGCTGCTAATTCACTGTGTACATTTAATCGTCTATCTCAGGATCTGTGTTCTGTGTCAGCTTGGACCCACTGACAAACACTCTCGCTGTCACCGGCGGTGAGGATGACCAGGGTTACGTGTGGAACGTCACCACCGGAGAGGTGCTGTTTGAGTGCACAGGTGTGTTGGAGTGATGACCGCTGGGTAATCTGTGTGTAATCTCGTGCTGAGTCAGATCAGCAACCACTCTTTAAACCCTCAAGAATCATGTTTTCTGTAGGCCATAAGGACTCGGTCACGTGTGCAGTCTTCAGCCACGACTCCAAGCTGGTGGCGTCTGGAGACATGAGTGGATTAATAAAGGTCTGGAGGGTCGAGGCCAAAGAAGAGATTTGGTCTTTTGAAGTAGGAGATCTAGAGGTTAGTTAATGCAAATCACTAGTGTGTTGACTCTATGTAAAAAGAAAAGTGTTGATTGATCCCTGTGCTGTGTTGTCTGATGTGAGCTGTCCTGATCATGTCCTGTCCTGTCCCGTTGTGGCAGTGGCTTCAGTGGCACCCCTGTGCACCTGTCCTGCTGGCGGGGGCTGCGGACGGTAACGTGTGGATGTGGAAGATTCCTAGTGGAGAGTGCAAGACGCTTCAGGGACCCAACTGTCAAGCAACAAGCGGGAAAATCCTCCCTGATGGTGAGAGAACCTTGAGTCTATAACGGGGACAGAGGACATCTTTAGAACAGAGGGGACAAAGGACGGGTTTGTTTGGGGGACGGGTTTAGTGGTTTTTTTATTTTTATTAAAGTCGTTGTTTCCCATAATTGCTGCTTCTGCATCAGCACGCCGTGGCTTTTAGCTGCGGCCTTGAGACACTACAGCTCTACGGTGTCCTGCAGGGGCCAGTAAATGTTTCACTAACAAAAAGCAACGAAAGTGAGCACAATCTGAACATGAGTGTGGTCATGAAGATGAACATGATGTTAAGACGTGTTGTAATTTTTAACATGATCTGAAGGTGAACTACACAGGGTGGTGTGACTGTGCTCATTTCTTGTGTTTAAAGGTTTAAACGATGACCCTGTTGGAATGTGTGTAGGTCTGTGGCTGATCTACAGAGGAGTAAATCAGTAAAGCTCTGAGCAGCTGGGAGTCGTTTGCTAGTCGTTTGATTTTGATGGAATTTGGTAGAATTGTCGTAAATCTGGGTGGTGTTTTAACGAGGTAAGAGTGAGGCTGTCTCCTCCCCCTCCTGGGTGTGACGGAGGAGTTGACTGAAGTGTCTCCGTCCCTCACACAGGCAGGAGAGCAGTGGTGGGATATGAAGATGGAACACTACGTCTCTGGGACCTCAAGCAAGGCACCGCCATCTACGTCATTAAAGGTGGAGGACAGCTAATCGCTTATGAGGACAATTAAGTCCCTAGGCCTCTTATCTGGTATTCAGATTCTGGTATTCTGTGTGTTTAAACACATCATGACCTTGGTTAAAAACAACCCTTGCTGTTTTCTTAGGCCATGATGGCCACCAGGGGGCGCTGACATCTATGGAATGCAACAAAGATGGCACGCTGGTCCTCACAGGGTCGGTGGATGGACAGGCTAAACTTCTCAACACCTCAACAGGCAAGGTGAGTTCATCCATGTAAATGGAGGTTTCTGTAGTTCTGATATATCATGTCAAGCAGGCTTCCAGTAACAGGGCCATGGGTTTGATTCAGTCAGCACACGTACTGTCCTACTAATAAAGAACACTCACCTCTCCAAACATTACAACCTTAACCTGTACAAAGAGCTGTATATTACACAATGTGTTATATCCACTGTGTTAGATTCAAGTGATATTTACAAAACTGGTGTACAAAACTATTCTAGCCATTACTAACATTTACTAACCTGTACTAATGGCCTGAGATAAATGCAGATGAACCACCAACAACAAAAAAGGCTCACAAATTACAAAATAAAACATAATGAAAGTCACAACACGACAGCACATGCGAGCATTAGGAAGGCGGGTCGCTCGTCTGGGGCGCTGGGTCTGAGCCAGGCACTTGTACGCACACATCTGGGAGACGGGACATAACGGGACTCTGCAGAAGCCGTCCAGAAACATGAGCTCGCGTGTGAAGGTGAGAGCCAGAGAGTTATGTGAGGCACTCTGAAGAAGACCATCCATCACAGGCTGTAGGTGCAGCTCCTCTGCTGAGAAGAACCATGTGCAGTTATGACTGAGCGCTGCATTAGTGAGTCAGAGTCTGCGCCTGTAGTGCTGTTCTATGGCCACTCTACGACAGCTCTATGACTGCTCTATGGCCACTCTATGACAACTCTATGACTGCTCTATGGCCACTCTACGACAACTCTATGACTGCTCTATGGCCACTCTACGACAACTCTGACTGCTCTACGACAACTCTGACTGCTCTACGGTAGCTCTATGGCTGCTCTACAACAGCTCTATGGCTGCTCTACGACAGCTCTATGGCTGCTCTACGACTGCTCTATGGTCTCCCTATGACTGCTCTACGGTCGCTCTACGACAGCTCTGTCTGCTCTACGACTGCTCTATGGCCTCCCTATGACTGCTCTATGGCCACTCTACGACTGCGCTGCTCTAATGGTGATGCTTCCCTGCTCTAGGTGGTGGGCTGTTTCTCCATTGAAAACAGCGAAGCACAGAAGACAACTGAGGACCAGGGTGCCAACTCGGTGGAGTCTGTTGGATTTTGTAACGTGTAAGTTACGACACTGGGACTGTCCCATTACTCCCAGTAAGGAGGTTGTTGAGGTGGTTATGTATCGACTGATCACGTGATGTTCCAGGCTTCCGCTGGTCGCCGTGGCGTATCTGGACGGCACTCTGGCCATATTCGACCTGCCCACACAGAGCCTGAGACATCGCTGTAAACACGAGGTAACCGCGACAGAATGGAGCGGACACGCCATACTCAATCAGTGCTGTTTTATAATATATATAAATATATAAATCAGGTGCATTTATATATTTATTATAAAGTCTTAACTTCCACGTGTGGGCGTGTCCCTCTCAGGTGGGCATCGTCCGTCTGCAGTGGGAGGAGTCGTCTGCGATGGTGGCCGCGTGCAATCTGGGCGGGGCGGTCGTTCTGTGGGATGGCCGGTCAGGGAGTCTGGTATCGGAGTATCGCGGCCACTCGGCCGAGATCCTGGACTTCACCCTCAACAGGTGAGTGAGGCCGTGGTGGGCGGTCCACACACCTGGAGGAGTAGCTCTTAGTGTTTGGGGGTTTTTATTTTGGTGTTAGCAGGCATGAAGTGGGCGTTACCTGTTTTTATTTACAGCTTTGATAATTTTCCTGATGTTTAGTGAAACAGCACACTGACGTCCACATTTTTTACTACAGCTCAGCTTTGTGGGTCTTATTCCTGCTTTTTCTGTGATATTTACAGTTACACTTGAACTTAAAAACAAGATCGATCAACTAGAAGTGAACTATCATCACGTTTCTCAAAAACCATAAGCAGAGCATTTCCAAAGCACAATAATTGTAATTATCCAGACATAATGATTTAACATTCAAGCATTTTGCTTGCTGTGTCTCCTGCACTCACAGCTGTACCACCGGTCAGGCCCTCTTGTGTCTGCCGATGGACTGTTCCAGGGTCAGTGCTGTGTACACTGCCTCCACCTTTATTGGTGGTTCATAAGACACCTGACTGACCAAAGGGCAGGCGACGTCTGCAGAGTTTTAATGCACGTTTATACTGCAAAAGCAGTTTATGCAAACACGAGCAGGCATACGCATGCAGGGAATTGGCCGACACAGCCTGCATTTCAGCAGTGTGTGCTGGGGGTGCAAACACGCTTGTGGCGTGGTGGACGTTCAAAACAGGTGGTTGTCTTAGTCAATGACTGACCGGAACATAGACAGACTGTTCTTTCCATTGTCTACGCTAACCCCTACAGAGAGAGGGGCCTTGTAGGGTTATTTCACTCGTTTGTCTTCTGTCCGATGGGGTAGCTCTCTTCTTCGTGCTGTTATTGTCGTGTGATCTATACGTACACGCTGACCCTCCTCTGTTTCCTCTATAGAGATGCATCAGTAGCTGTGACGGCAGGTGGCGACCACAAAGCCAAAGTCTTCTGTCTCCAGAGGCCCGATCGGTAGGAAGACGATGGCCTGGGATCTCCTGTGTCTGGCAGACCGCATCGCATCCAGATCGCACCCTCAAAGAAGGGCCTTGCTGCATAATTCAAGTTTTTTAAGGATTGATTCTTCTACAGACTTTTACATGACTGGTCCGCTACAGTGATGATGCAAGACAGCTTCTAGACCTGGAGAGTTCCTGGACCTGTGATCATTTGGCTAAACAACAAAGATATTTTTTTTACAATCTTTAATAGAAAGTACAATGATTGGTCCGCTGGTTGAAGCCGAGTTCTTACCTTGTGTTCCATGCTTCAATTTGTTTTGGTTTCTTTGACCCTCTGAAGGAGCATTGTGGGTATTTCATGCTCTTCAGTGTTAGCACAACTGAACCTCATGGTGCAAATGATAACCTAGTTTTCCCTGTTCTCATCTAATGCCCAGTTTATGTAATACATAATATTTGTTGATCTCCTGGGAATTATAGCAAACAGATTGGGAACATTCAGATAATAAAGTCTCCGTAATTTCCGCTGGATGGATGATGTCATTTAATAAGACTGTGCTGTGCATGATTCCGTGATGCACATTGACCAATACAGCAGGTGAACAGAAATGAAGACCGTGCTTGTGCATGTGTGTGTTACCTCCCCAATTAGTCATTATTCACGGAAAGCAAAGGGGTGGGGGGGGGTAAATTTCACCTCGCCTGGGCTGGTGTGCCAAGTTAGCTGTCGTTGGACGGTTGTTTAAATAAAGCTTGCTGGGTGTGACCATCCAGGTTGAGGTCTTGAGTTCTTGTGCTACTGTGCTCTTTGCTGTATGTGAAGTGTTTTTCCTTCCACAGGCTGTTTCTAACGTCACCTATGAAGTCTGGCTCACATGAAATGTCTGTGTTGAAATGTCTGGGCACCGAAAGCCGTAAGTCAGACTGGTGGCGTGATTGAAGGTGTGCTGACTCCCAGCGCTGCGTCTTTAGACGGCCGTATGTTTTGAGCGGTGGTGATGAATGTTTGTCCTCTACCCCAACACGCCGCCGTCCTGCCGATAACTTTGTGCTCATGCCAGGTCCACTTGTTCTGTGTTGTTGTGAGTTAACGTCCGTCCCTGAGGGCTTTGGACAGCGCTCCGTCTGTGGGGACACTGGTCCACGCTGACTATGTCCCTGCTGTCCTCAAAGCTCATCAAATACGTCAGTGTTTCTAGCTTACGGGGAAAAGACGAGTGGAGTTGCGGTTGTGAGTGGGGTCTCTGATAGATACACATTTCATGGTTTACTTTCTTGCAAGATTTTCTTTTCAGAAATTAACGCATGATGTTTAGTTTTTAAGAAATGTAATATGTAATGTGTTAAAATGTAATGACACATTCTGCCCTAGAATGTCTCTGTTCAACTAGATTGTAAAGTTGCAGCTGTATGCTTTAGACACATGGATGGTCATTTTGTCCTGCTCCAAAAGGATCCAGACATTCATTAACCGATGCACAACACCAGGTCTTTGCCTGACATGGTTTGATAAGGTGCTCAACAAGAGAGTATGGACAATGGCTTACCAACTGTCAAGAGACGCACATGTAGGAAGGACTGAAACCATCCAGGGTCATCAAACAGCTCCAGGAGTGGAGGCCCAAGTGAAACGAAACAGAGCCCGACCAGAACCCAGCTGTAGACGTACCTCGACTCAGGAGCTGGGGCATCCTGCACGATGTGGGCGGGACCAAGAGACAAGAACCAATGGGTGAGCAGGACGATGATGATGGTGGTGGAGGTCCGGTACAACCCAAAATTTCCAAAGTCTCCAGTGTGCACCTGGGCTCCAGTCTACTGTCCTGGACATTTAGCGTTTGACGTGTTTTGCAGTAGGTCAAAGGTCTCCGGGAGTGCTCTCTGCAGAAGTGCTGGGTGTATGCGTGTTTGGTACGCCCCCCCCTCCTGCTAGATTAGTGTCTCACACAGGCTCTGCAGATCTGGGCAGTTGTCCTGGTGTCTCCAGTAGACGGGCTGCTTCTCCTGTGCACCTCTTTAATGTGCTTCTGGATACTCGCTGCGTCGTGTGTTTAGAAGAACTGACAGCCCAAAGAACCTCGACGGGAATGAGACGTTTTACAGCTCACACTTCAAATGTAGGGTCTCTGTCACACACCTGGGCACAAACATCTCGCTGGACCCATCCCCACATACCCTTCTCATGCTAAGGAAGACATGAAAGGGTTCTTGGATTCTCTCGTCTTTGGTCAATATTTTAAATATAAAAGGTAAGCACGATCTTTCTGCTTTCATGGAAAACCTTCCTGGATGGTGACATTTGTGTTTAAGTGTTGGTAAATACACAGGAGGATTTATGCTCATGAGTCCCTTTCTCATGGCTGCTATAAACCTGGCAAATGGACTGTTTATGAGGAATAGGTTTAACAAGACGGGGAGGTTCTGATGTCTGCGCTCTCCGTTAGTGACAATGACAGGCTAGAGAAGTTTATTTGTGGACCACTTCGCATACACCATGGCAAAGCAAAGCGATTGCAGTCAAACCCTTTCTCAGAAACTAATTAGTCTGTATGGTCCCTTTGTTCACGTAAGATCACGTCTACATGTACCCATTACATCTCAAATGAAAATGCTACGGCACTGGTACGGTAAAGACAAATATGTTAACAGGAATATTTCTAACTGAAAAAATATCTGGAGTAAAACCTCTTTTCACAAATGATCATGGGCTTATGACCCAAAATGGTCTCAAGACTGAAAGATTCATGTCCTCGTATTAATTTGATTTAGTGGTGAATGTCCAAAGTTATTTATACGTACTCAATACTTGGACACTAAACCAAATGTTTGACCTACTTTTGAATGAGACGTGTAAGCCAGTGTAGCAGATACATGGCTAGGAAGATCTTCCCTCTTTAATGCGGCTGGTCTGCTCTTTAGTAAAGCAGCATTATCTCCTAAAGTTCTGCACATCGCAGACTTCTCAGACTTTACAAGATCATACTCACCTGCCTTCGTAACTCCACAGCAAATAAGCAGTTATGCCATGCCAGCAAACAGACCCAGAACGTTTTTATTAGAGAGATGTAACAACAGGGCATCCCTGACTAAATTTGTGCAAGTTCTGTGTAGTAGTGTGTGGTGTCCATGTGGAGCATGGGCTTCTGCTGACCAGAACACCACTCGGGTCCTGCTACCTCTGTTCATATTATAACTGTTCTGTTAGTGTCATCTGCAGGTGCACCATGAATCAGATCTTATCACCTGTGCTTAGCTACAGTATGTCATGTGGGTACTCTGCTCTGTGTTATGTTCCACAGACGTTAACCCTGTAGTCTTACTGTAGAATGTCACTACAATGGTACGAACTGTAAATTGTAACTGTAGAATGGTATGGACTCTGTAGAATGGAACTGTAGAATGGAACTGATTCAGTAGAATGCCACTGTAGAATGGTACTGACTCTGTAGAATGTAACTGTCGAATGGTACTGGCTGTAGAATGTAACTGTCGAATGGAACTAACTGTAGAATGGTACTGACTCTGTAAATTGTAATTGTAGTATGGTACTGACTCTGTGGAATGTAATTGTAGAATGGTACTGACTCTGTAGAATGTAATTGTAGAATGGTACTGACTGTAGAATGTAACTGTAAAATGGTACTGACTCTGTGGAATTTAACTGTAAAATGGTACTGACTCTCTAGAATGTAACTAAAATGGTACTGACTGTGGAATTTAACTGTAAAATGGTACTGACTGTAGAATGTAACTGTAGAATGTAACTGACTCAGTAGAATGGTACTGACTCTGGAATGTAACTGTAGAATGTAACTGACTCAGTAGAATGGTACTGACTCTGGAATGTAACTGTTTTGATCAAACGTGAAGCTGGACGGGCCTCTCCAAGAGGTCAGAAAAGAATTTTTGATTATGTAGCATTATGGTGATGTTTATGAGGTAAATATATGAGCCTTGAGTATATCTCTTTGTCTGCAGAATAGATGCTAGATATGTAGGTATGTTGTAAATGTGTGTGCTGTGTAATCGTACTACAAGGTTTGATGGTTCTGATGACTGGCCTGGTGAGCAGGTGTTCTGCTCGGTGGAGGATGGGTTGTTTCTGGATCTTTTGGCCCTCTCAAGGATTCTTGATTAATTCCATCCAGGGAGTTTTTCCCTCGACTTGCTCATTGGGGACCTGCAGTCAGACATTTGTAAAGCTGCATTGTTAAGGCGCATGTTGTAAAAAGCGCTGTATAAAACTGTTTGACTCTGTTTGCTTTGTTTTCAGAAGAAGCACCATCATAAAGTTTGTAGTGTTTCTGGAGTGGTGAACTGATGGGGCTCAGTGTGGACACACGGATACTGTAGTGGCTTCCTTGTGATACTCCACAGGGTATCACGGTCTATGGGTTTCAGTGGGACGATTAAACACTGTATTGCAGGGGAAGAGAAAAGGGTGTTCTCAGATCAGAATGAGCTGCTTAATCTTTAGTCTAAACAAAAGACAGCCATTTGTTTTCTGCGCTGTTCTTTAACCATTCCATTTATCCTTTATCAGCACGTCCGATCCAGCTGGAGCTATAATGACCTTTGCCCTTTTACCCCATACTTTTCCCCCAGGGTGAGCCTGTCATTACACAGTGATGCAGACAGGGGGCGCTAGGGAAACGTCTGCTATGGTTTGCAATGACTCGAGGAGCAGCGGGCAGGAGGCTCGTCTGATTTATGCCGTGACGCTGCCCCTGTCCACCGCCATCGTCCTGGCCAACCTGCCGATCTTCCTGGGCGTCGCCTGCAGCCGTCGGCTCCGTAATCCTGCGGGTTACTTCTATCTCAGCCTCCTGGTGGCTGACCTGGGCATGGGTGTAGGTCTGCCCTTCATCCCCTGGATGGCGCTGGTCCGCACCCTCAGCTTCTCCGCCTGTCTGCTGGTCCACGTCTCCCCCAACTTCCTGTTCCTGGCCTTCGTCTCCAACCTGGTGCTGGTGCACTACGACCGCTACGTCAGCATCGTCAGCCCGCTGCACCGCGCCCGCTCCTGGCTGCACCGCCGGCTCCGTCTGGCCCTGCTGGCCGCGTGGCTCCTGCCCCTCCTCTTCGCCCTGATGCCCGTGTTCGGCTGGAACGGCTGGGACGGGCGGGCCAACGCCACGGCTCCGTCCGCCTGCGCCCGATCCCGCCCGTCCGGACGCTCCTGCTGCACGTACCGAAGCGTCTTCCCCGACGCCTTCATCTACCTGGAGGTGTACGGCGTGCTGGTGCCCGCCGTCCTGGCCATCGCTGGCATGACCGGCCGGGTTCTGTGGATCACGCGGGGCCAGCTCAGGGGTATCCAACGCCTGGAGCGGGCGGTGGGCGGCCGGCGGAGGAGGTTGGAGGTGCGCTACGTCCGCTGCGTGGCTGCCGTCTCGCTGGCGTTCCTGGCCTGCTGGGCGCCCTACATCGTCTACACGCACGTCTGCATGGTCTTCCTGCTGCGTCGTGGAGAACAGGGAAACAGCACCGCCCACATCGTGCTCCTGTGCACTGGGGTGGCAGGAATGACCGCAGTGCCTCTCCTTCTGGGTCTGGCCAACCGGGACTACACCAACACTGCCAGGAGACTGGTGGGCAAACTGTGGTACCACAAGTCCAGGGCGCACCGGCGAAGGAGCATCGACCTTCGGGTACTTGCCAGTTAAAACCAGGGCTTGGCTATGACTTGGTAATGCTGAATTACTGGGCAGTGATGTACTGTATGTTTAGCAGTGTCGTTGTGCAGATGAGCAGGGCGCATTATGATATTAGAAGTGAATTTTTATTTACTTGAATTATACACCAGTCCTCTGCATTGTTGACGGGATTTGATTTTTTTTAAATAAAGGAGTGGGTTCTCGGTAATTGTTAGTAAAGGAGTGGGTTCTTGATCATTGGATTCAGCTCTCTTTTGTGATCTTCAGAGTTTTGAATTGATTGGAACTTCAGCTACAGAAATTTGAGTAATTTAGTCACTCCTGCTGCTCTCTGGACTGCATGCTTAAGTAAAACTAGAACGGGAGTAAGCGTATTTGTTGAACGAACAGCCAACAATTCCTAGGAGAATTATGTTAAATCTCTGAGGGGCATTCATGTAAACAGTTTTTAACATTGTCCTTTGCAGAGTAATGAGAATTTTCCATCTAGTAATATTTTCCCTTTTAAAGCTGTTAGAATGCAGTGGTGGGTTTATTGCATCAAATGAGTGTTTTCTCTAATGGTCTGGATTCTATTGCAGATCATCTATACACGATCATCTATTTTATCATCTATTTAGATGAAATGACGTTACCCTGAGATTGGCCCTCATGTCATTTCATACGTGCAAGCCACAATAATTCTACGTGGAATTCTAAGTGGAGAGAGTGTGAGTGGGTTTTGAGGGTACTGGCCACAAACCCATTTACTCAAACTAGTAAACATAGAAGTTATAACTATGATTTTTGTCACGTTTCATCTTTCCAGATATTTCGTGGTGTGGAAGCCAAGACCAATCCCCACTCCTCCTCCTCACACGTGCTTCATCACACGTGTAGTCTGATAATTGTGTAGTCTGATAACTGCTTTTACACAGTGAAATGATTTCCAGTGAGTTTCCTGAAATGTCTGCATGTCAGATACAGGAGTTTACATTTCCAGGGTAACATGGTTTGTCTCTGCTGCTACAAGCTGACAAACACCAGGGCCTGCACCAGTATACACAAACAGACGTACAAAAGACAAACTAATGCACGATTACCATGAAAAGACCCCTTTAATTTTCCATTACCTTTAAGCATATCTTTTGTTTCATTACTTTTAAACACAGTTTTATCTTTCATTACCTTTAAGTATGTGAGTTTAATTTTCCATTACCTTTAAGTTTGTGAGTTTTATTTCCCATTACCTTTAAACATAATAAGTTTAACATTCACAAACGGAGAACCCAACAACTAGAGTTAAAAACACAGATTCAGAGCTCTGGAGTCTGAGGGACCAGGCAGCCAGTCTTGACCTCCATCCTTATAAACATGCGGTTCTTGGAGACGTGTGGAGAGTCCTGTCTTCATGTGGTTTGGGGGGCCTTCACTTCTTTATGAGCAAGGATGGGGGTGTTTGATTTTAGAAACCTGAGCAAAAGATGAGACACGTTAATTTAGCACGACAATCAAATTGTACAGCCTACATTTCAGGTGTGGCCCTGTGGTGTGGCTGTGTGTTTGTGGCAATGCAAAGAAAATGTAATGATAACAAAAACAGGTATTCTCACCACTTTGAAAATGAGGAACAGTCATCCTACAGATGAAACCAAAGGTGAGAACACCATTTAAAGACACCACAGTAAAACTAAAGATGTAAAGGTGCCCTGAGTACTCTGTGTAATCTCTTCAGTTAGTCCCCAGTACCTGTGCTCCTCTCCTCTCAGGATCTGCTCGTAGGTGCTGATCTCGATGTCCAGAGCCATTTTGAGGTTCAGGAGCTCCTGGTTTTTACAGGTCTGCTGTGCCACCACACTCCTGTCTCTCCGCAGTGCATCCTGGACCTGTGTGATCTGATCCTGAAGCTTACTGATGGTTGTCTGCTCATCATTCTCCAACGTTGCTATGTCATCTTCAAGGTTCTTTTTCTGCACAGGAGACAAGCAGGATGTAGTTTGGAGGACGTATGGGAAAACCAAACGATGTGAACTTAGGGAAAGTGTCCTTGTACCTTCCTCTTGAGCATTTCGATCTCGGACGTGAGTCTCTGAACGCTCTTCTGATCATCAAGGACCTCCTTTTTAATGTTCCCCGCATTCTGGTCTTGGTTCTCAGCATTCAGCGTCTTGGCGTTCATCTAGGGAATCCCACAACACACATGATCAAAACCTCAATTTCTCATTCTAATCATTCATCCAGAGCACAGAGCAGAAATTGTAAAAGAGGCAATTAAGTCTTTGCACTCTGATCATTGTTCACAACATGATTTTGTCATTAGTTTTGACATGCGCTTTTAGGAAACCATGAATGGAATGTTTATTACAGTGAAATGTGTTCACACCCTGTGTGGGTAACCACCAACCAAACACAGCCTGTTCCACTACATTGCTTACTTAACACATTTACATTTATGGCATTTGGCAGACGCCCTTATCCAGAGCATCTTTTTTTTTTTTTTTTTTTATACAAGTGAGCAGTTGAGGGTTAAGGGCCTTGCTCAGGGGCACCTCAGTCATGGCCTCACGTCTGGGGATCGAACCCACGACCCTCCGGTCACAAGACCAGTTCCCTAACCACCAGGCCATTAACACCTGTGTTGCTGTGCACAGTAGACGGAAATGTTTCAAACAGCCCCAAACCCCAGAAGACACTAAAATATCAGTCATGTGGTTCTTGACTCAGAGGTCGTGAGGGTCAGCAGGTCATTGACCTTCTGATTGCAGTTGTCCACCTCCATGCGGTTCCGGGCTGCCATGCCTTCATAATGGGCTTTATACGCCTGCAGGATCTGCTCCATGTCCAAGTTCAGAGTGTTATCTGGCTTCAGTGTTATAGTCTCATTATATATCAGAGACTTCAGCTCATTTATCTCCTATAGTAGGGAGAGTGAGAAAGTAAAACAACTGTATAATAATAAATAAAAATAATGTATAAGTATAATAATACATTAATCTACATACTTCATCAAATCCACGCTTTAAGAACTCCATATGTCCGTTAAGATCCTCCAGTTTGAGTTCCAGATTTACCTTCTGCAGGTAACCATCATCTAAGTCCTGCACCACAGAAACACAGGAATTCCCACTAGCACTTGCAGGGAAAATGTTTCATGGTACAAAAGGGAACTCATGCAGTTCTCTACCTTTTTAGTGTTGATAAACTCGGTTTCCAAGTCGGTCTTCTTCTTTATCTCGTCGTCGATCCTGTGAAAAGGAGGCAGCGTTCAGAAGACAGTGCGGGACAGGAGAGCTGGGTCTCTGGGATCTGTGCTGACCTCGCGAACAAACCGTGCTCATCCTGAGAGGAAACGGACCGGGCTCGGTTGGTGTACTAAACACCTGCTCTTAAAGCTCTGGTTCGGTTCGGGGTGGAGGGGTTGGTCGTTCATCCCGTGCACTACTGCCAGGTCCAATCACAGTCGTAATGTGCGTTGCGGGCTCACCTGTCTCGAGTGTTGGCCACTTCTCCGCGACTCTTTTCTACTTCAGCCTCTAATTTCTTTCGGTCTCGGCCAAGTTCATCAATCTGTCGCTTCATGTCTGCTGCCGTTTGTTTCATAACCTCTTCAGGCATTGCCTTATGGCCGTGTTGGGCCAACAGCCGCTCCCGCCGTTTTTCTAACATTTTCTTCTCTTGCTCCAATACATGAGCCTATAAGGTGACAGTTTAAGTGAATGAATTTAATCGTTCATTTTTTTACAGGACACAACATCTTATCAGGAAGAAGAGAATCACCTTTGTTAATATACATAAATATATATATTTACGAGACGTAGGTTACACTTTGCTAGTTTAGACATCACATTAAGGAGTTTAACCTCAGCAGAAACACATCAGTACGGGTGAAGGGTGCAGTATGTACACCGCTCACTTCATGTTGAAGGGTACCTCCCTCTAGTGGTCAAGTCTTCATCCTGCCCTCACCCGGGCCGCATTACATTCGGTTATGCTACAACGCAGGTAAAACTGTACAATTCAGTATTGGTTAATCATAGACTGCGCTTACCTTCTCAATTAAATTAACCAACGAATCATTAAGTTTGATCAACCCGTTGTCATTGGCTCGGGAGTCCCGGTTATCCATGTTTGAGTTCAGTGGGGGCGGCAGGTCCTGGTTTGCTGGAGATCCGCTTGGATGTCCCCTGGATGGTGAGGCACAGTCGGGCTGGCTACTAAAACCTGGTCTCGTTTGCGCCATTCTGTAAACTAAACGTGTGGCGAGAAACAGTTGTGACGAGACTCGTTCAGAGAAACATTACAGACGGGATGCTGAAACATGTCCTTTTATTCTGAGAGGACGGGTTCCTCCCATCATGAAATATGTAACAAAAGATGTGAATAAGACGTGTATGTGTGTGTGTGTGGGCGTCATTTAAGCTAACCAATGACATTACATTTACAACTGTATAAGTATAAAAACACTTGCCCGGAGGACATTACCACACAGCTGGTTAGAGGCCAAACCTACAGGTTTCGTTTATACAGCTTGTTCATTGTCGCCAGTGTATGTCTCGCAATAGAATGATGTCAGGAAGGTTTGTAGTGAACCAACAATCAGTACATTTAGTTGTCCTCCATAAACAGTCCTTTAATAACCAAAACAATAAATACGTGTAGTTGTTCTACATTAACAATCCTTAAATAACCATAACAGGTAGATAAATCACTTATCAGACATTGGTAGGCAGACGATTGCAATGAATATCTTTCCATTGTTTTAATGTCTGTAGATCCAATACATGACCATGACAAATGTGCGCCTTGTCATTAACATAGCTAATAAAATGGGAAAAGTTATATTAAAAAACACGTAGGCCAGCTCAGACATCACTTCAATAATTTACAGGATATCTGTGATTTGACATCAGATTAACCTACAATGTTCCTGTCCAAATTTGGCAAGAGCACATATTAGCATACGAATAAAATTCTTAGTTAGTTTATTAATTCATAAATAAATAAACAGGCTCAGAGTACTTTTATTTTGTTGTTTATTTTCTTTTAGGTGGGACATGGAACAGGTATAGCACCAGAACCTGTTGCTAAAGTAGTGGGTTCTTGATAATTGTTGGTAAAGGAGTGGGTTCTTGATCATTGTAAAGGAGTGGGTTCTTGATCATTGTTGGTAAAGGAGTGGGTTCTTGATCATTGTTGGTAAAAGAGTGGGTTCTTGATCATTGTTGGTAAAGGAGTGGGTTCTTGATCATTGTTGGTAAAGGAGTGGGTTCTTGATCATTGTAAAGGAGTGGGTTCTTGATCATTGTTGGTAAAGGAGTGGGTTCTTGATCATTGTAAAGGAGTGGGTTCTTGATCATTGTTGGTAAAGGAGTGGGTTCTTGATCATTGTTGGTAAAGGAGTGGGTTCTTGATCATTGTTGGTAAAGGAGTGGGTTCTTGATCATTGGATGCAGCTCTCTTTTGTGATCTTCAGAGTTTTGAATTGTTTGGGACTACATAATTTCTAATAATTTAGTCACTCCTGCTGTTCTCTGGACTGCATGCTTAAAGAAAACTATAACAGGAGTAAGCGTATTTGTTGAACGAACAGCCAGCTATGCCGATTCATAGAATTATGTTAAAGGGCATTCATGTAAACAGTTTTTAACATTGTCCTTTGAAGAGTAATGAGAATTTTCCATCTAGTAATATTTTCCCTTTTAAAGCTGTTAGAATGCAGTGGTGGGTTTACTGCATCAAATGAGTGTTTTCTCTAATGGTCTGGATTCTGTTGCAGTATAAGTAAAATAAATGGTGGAGATCTCAGGCACAATGTGAATATTTGCAGTTATTAAGAAATATTTAAGAACCAGAGAACATGAAATTGCTTAAGGATGTGCTGATTCTTTGTCACTATCAAATCATCTATTTTATGATTTATTTCACAAGATGAAATGAAATACCACAGACGTTACTCTGAGAGTGTCCCACGTGTCATTTCATACGTGCAAGCCACAATAATTCTACATAAGTATGAGAGTGTGTGAGTTTTGAGGGTGCTGGCCACAAACCCATTTACTCTGGTATTCAAACTATGATTTTTGTCATTTCATCTTTCCAGATATTTCGTGGTGTGGAAGCCAAGACCAATCCCCACTCCTCCTCCTCACACGTGCTTCATCACACGTGTAGTCTGATAACTGTGTAGTCTGATAACTGCTTTTACACAGTGAAATGATTTTCAGTGAGTTTCCTGAAATGTCTGCATGTCAGATACAAGAGTTTACATTTCCAGCGTAACATGGTTTGTCTCTGCTGCTACGAGCTGACAAACACCAGGGCCTGCACCAGTATACACAAACAGACGTACAAAAGACAAACTAATGCACAATTACCATGAAAAGACCCCTTTAATTTTCCACGACCTTTAAGCATATCTTTTATTTCATTACTTTTAAGCATAGTTTTATTTTCCATTACCTTTAAGCATATGAGTTTTATTTTCCATTACCTTTAAGCATAATAAGTTTAACATTCACAGAGAACCCAGTAAAACCCCAAACACAAAGCCCAGAGTGCAGAGATCAGATCTACAGTGTAACCAGTGTGTCTCCTGCCATGCAGAATTATAAGAGGGTAGAGGTGTGAAGTATCAGAGCAGTGGTTTGTAGTCTTAGACCTGTGGCCCTGTTTGATTGGCTTGCATTGTTCATCAGCCAATCACCAAACATTCTGGGACTCGGGCTTAAATGTGTGGTGTTGAACATGTCAATGCATATAGCAGGTCTAACAACTAGAGTTAAAAACACATATTCAGAGCTTGTGTGTTATCTGTGACAGCAAATCGAGTCTCTAAAGAAGCTCTGGAGTCTGAGGGACCAGGCAGCCAGTCTTGACCTCCATCCTTATAAACATGCGGTTCTTGGAGACGTGTGGATTTTCCTGTCTTCATGTGGTTTGGGGGGCCTTCACTTCTTTATGAGCAAGGATGGGGGTGTTTGATTTTAGAAACCTGAGCAAAAGATGAGACACGTTAATTTAGCATGACAATCAAATTGTGCAGCCTACATTTCAGGTGTGGCCCTGTGGTGTGGCTGTGTGAATTTGATTCAAAACCAACAACTGAATGTACCGAATCGAGTCAGATCTCTGTGTGTTTGTGGCAATGCAAAGAAAATGTAATGATAATTAAAATATTAATTCTTACCATACAAATCATAATCAGAATCAGTCAGCCTACGGATGAAACCAAAGTTGAGAACACCATTTAAAGACACCACAGTAAAACTAAAGATGTAAAGGTGCCCTGAGTACTCTGTGTAATCTCTTCAGTTAGTCCCCAGTACCTGTGCTCCTCTCCTTTTAGGATCTGCTCGTAGGTGCTGATCTCGATGTCCAGAGCCAGTTTGAGGTTCAGGAGCTCCTGGTATTTACAGTTCATCTTTGCCTTCTCCTTCCTGTCCCTCCGCAGTGCATCCTGGACCTGTGTGATCTGATCCTGAAGCTCACTGATGGTTGTCTGCTCATCATTCTCCAACGTTGCTATGTCATCTTCAAGGTTCTTTTTCTGCACAGGAGACAAGCAGGATGTAGTTTGAAGGACGTATGGGAAAACCAAATGATGTCAACTTAGGGAAAGTGTCCTTGTACCTTCCTCTTGAGCATTTCGATCTCGGACGTGAGTTTCTGAACGCTCCTCTGATCATCAAGGACCTCCTTTTTAATGTTCCCCGCATTCTGGTCTTGGTTCTCAGCATTCAGCGTCTTGGCGTTCATCTAGGGAATCCCACAACACACATGATCAAAACCTCAATTTCTCATTCTAATCATTCATCCAGAGCACAGAGCAGAAATTGTAAAAGAGGCAATTAAGTCTTTGCACTCTGATCATTGTTCACAACATGATTTTGTCATTAGTTTTGACATGCGCTTTTAGGAAACCATGAATGGAATGTTTATTACAGTGAAATGTGTTCACACCCTGTGTGGGTAACCACCAATCAAACACAGCCTGTTCCACTACATTGAAATGTTTCAAAAAGCCCCAAACCCCAGAAGACACTAAAATATCAGTCATGTGGTTCTTGACTCGTGAGGGTCAGCAGGTCATTGACCTTCTTCTGATGGCAGTTGTCCACCTCCACACGGTTCCGGGCTGCCATGCGTTCATAATGGGCTTTATACGCCTGCAGGATCTGCTCCATGTCCAAGTTCAGAGTGTTATCTGGCTTCAGTGTTATAGTCTCATTATATATCAGAGACTTCAGCTCATTTATCTCCTGTAATAGAGAGTGAGAAAGTAAAACAACAAGAAATGTGCAATAATAATAATAATAATAACAACAACAATAATAAATTAATCTACGTACTTCATCAAATCCACGCTTTAAGAACTCCATAAGTCTGTTAATGTCCTCCAGTTTGAGTTCCAGATTTACCTTCTGCAGGTAACCATCATCTAAGTCCTGCACCACAGAAACACAGGAATTCCCACTAGGACTTGCAGGAAAGATGTTTCATGGTACAAAAGGGAACTCATGCAGTTCTCTACCTTTTTAGTGATGATAAACTCGGTTTCCAAGTCTGTCTTCTTCTTTATCTCGTCGTCGATCCTGTGAAAAGGAGGCAGCGTTCAGAAGACAGTGCGGGACAGGAGCGCTGGGTCTCTGGGATCTGTGCTGACCTCGCGAACAAACCGTGCTCATCCTGAGAGGAAACGGACCGGGC
The DNA here is from genome assembly GCF_052324685.1 of Brachyhypopomus gauderio. Taxonomy (NCBI): domain Eukaryota; kingdom Metazoa; phylum Chordata; class Actinopteri; order Gymnotiformes; family Hypopomidae; genus Brachyhypopomus; species Brachyhypopomus gauderio. Next base: position 27,103,244 of record NC_135218.1, read on the forward strand.
TCGGTTGGTGTACTAAACACCTGCTCTTAAAGCTCTGGTTCGGTTCGGGGTGGAGGGGTTGGTCGTTCATCCCGTGCACTGCTGCCAGGTCCAATCACAGTCGTAATGTGCGTTGCGGGCTCACCTGTCTCGAGTGTTGGCCACTTCTCCGCGACTCTTTTCTACTTCAGCCTCTAATTTCTTTCGGTCTCGGCCAAGTTCATCAATCTGTCGCTTCATGTCTGCTGCCGTTTGTTTCACCACTTCTTCCGGTTTTCCCTTATTGCCGTGTTGGGCCAGCAGCCGCTCGCGTCGTTTATCCAACATTTTCTTCTCTTGCTCTAACCCACGAGCCTATAAAGCCGACAGTTTACGTGATATTGAATTCAGTCGGTTTTTTTTTTACAGATGAAGAAATTTACCTTTTTTAATATACATGAATATTGTATTACGAGACATAGGCTACATTTTGTTAGTTTGGACATCATACATAGAGGAGTTACCCTCAGGTGAAACACCCTCTGGTGGTTGTGTGGTAAACCTGCCTCACCCGCATTACATTCACTTGGCACATAAATGTCAAGGAAGATTGCCTGAATAGTTGTTTTTTATAATCAGGAAAAACTGTAGAATTCAGTCAGTAATGATTAATCCTAGACAGCATGAAGCTCTTACCGTCTCAATTAAACGAGCAAACTTATCATTAAGTCCGACCATCTGGTCTTTTTCATTCGTCTTGGCTTCCTGGTCCTGAGGGTCGATGTTTGAGTTCAGTGGGGGCGGCAGGTCCTGGTTTGCTGGAGATCCGCTTGGATGTCCCCTGGACGGTGAAGGACAGTCGGACTGGCTACTAAAACCTGGTCTCGTTTGCGCCATTCTGTAAACTAAACGTGTGGCGAGAAACAGTTGAGACGAGACTCGTTCAGCGAAACATTACAGACGGGATGCTGAAACATGCCCTTTTATTCTGAGAGGACGGGTTCCTCCCATTATGAAATATGTAACAAAAGATGTGAATAAGACGTGTGTGTGTGTGTGTGTGTGTGTGTGTGTGTGTGTGGGCGTCATTTAAGCTAACCAATGACATTACATTTACAACTGTATAAAAACACTTGCCCGGAGGACATTACCACACAGCTGGTTAGAGGCCAAACCTACAGGTTTCGTTTATACAGTGTGTTCATTGTCGTCGTTCATTGTCGTGTTCATTGTCGTGTTGTTCATCATCAGTATGCCGGCTCGCAATGGTTCCAGGAGTCTGTACGCAGAAGGTAGAAGTGTCAGGCCGTCCGTCAGCAGTCTGGAGGGCTTAAGAAATGCCCTGCATCCAGATAACCAGCCACAGAAGAACGATCAACTTGATCAACTTCAACTTGATCAAGTTGATCAACGTCCTACACTCGCAGACGATAAAAATACCATGGTGGGTCTTAACAACCGCCTGAAGGGCTACATAGACAAGGTGCAGAAACTGCGGACGGATAATGACAAGCTGAAGGAGGAGATCAAAGATATCATTGACAAAAGGAACCAGACAACCGGCCGGGATTGGGACGAACTTGAGAAACCGCTAGATGATCTCAGGAAGAAGGTGAGTAGGGAACCTACAATCAATATATTTAGTTGGCCTACATCAGCAGGCCTTAAATAACCAAAATAAGTAAATTAATAACTTCATGGACATTGGTAGTGTATGATGATTGGTAGTGATTAGTGGTGATTCTGACCACTGTGTTACTGTCTGTAGATCGAGGACATGACCATGGACAATGCACGCCTCCTTATGGAGATAGACAACAACAGAATGGCAAATAATGAATTAAAAAACAAGTAAGCCAGGGTGAGAGGTGGGGTGAGAATACAGACTCCGCACATGGATCTGTGTGTTTGGATCTGTGTGCTTGGCTCTTGTACTCTAAAACTTGTATTCTAGTTCATCACTTTGACAATACAAATAGTTACTTTATTCATACTTTAAAAGCCAGTACTATAATCAGGACTTGATTTGAGGAGATGATAACCCCCCAGTTAAAAAGAAGCATGGGGATACCCCCCCCCCCCTTCTGTAACACTCATCTCCATTTACCGCCCCCCCCCCCCCCCCCCCCCCCCCTCCACCACCCTGCTTAGCTCACCCTGATGGTAAAAAGTAACTGCAGAGCTGATTTTGGCAAGAGCGCATATTAGCATAAAAATTAAATTACTTCATTTAATTGCTATATATCTAATGAATTAATTCATATATAAATAAATAGTATTATGTAAATAAATTAGTGACTAGCCAATAGGTTCAGAGAACTCTTATTTTGTTGCTTTTTTTCTTTTAGGTTGGCCACAGAACAGCTAGCATGTCAGAACGTAGAGGACGACCTGTCAGAGGTCCGAAAACTCATTGATGACAACCAGCTTGCCCGTTTTGACCTTGAAAGTCAGCTCGAGTCCGCTAAGGAGGAGCTGGCTTACCTCAAAAAGGAACACCGTGATGTAAGTTGGGTCTGTTTTTTGAGTTCATCTTCAATTTCTGTCTTGATAATCTAAAAATTATTCCGCCTTTCAACTTCTGTTTCAAAGGATGTCGCTGACCTGCAGAAGAAAATCAAGGAATCTGATGTGAAAGTTCAGCCAGACTCTAGCCAATCAAACCTCAGCGACGCCATCAACAAGATTCGCAAGCAGTATGAAAAGATAGCAAAGAAGAATCAAGAGGAGACCAACGAGTGGTACAGAAATAAGGTAGAGAACGGGTACATTTGGACAACAGGAGCCTCTTTACTATTACTTCTTAAAAGTTTTAATATTTTCTCATTCTTTTGCAGTTTGAAAATATCAAAGAGGAGGTTTCGAAGAACACAGAGTCTTTGGAGAGTAGCATGACTGAACTTAAAGACATCCGCAAAGAGAAAAAGACCCGTGAAATGGAGGCTGATGCACTACGCAATATGGTGACACCATTTCACATGAAACTGCCATGCAGTTCACGCTAGTTAATGAATACATCTGTGATTATTAGTGCAAATGTTTATAAGAAAGCGTTCTCTGAACCCCCCTTAGATCAAATCTTTGGAGGACAGGCTGAAGAACATGAAGGGCCGTAGTGGAGGAGAAATTCAACGCCTGAACAGTATCCTCCAGAAGCTGCAGGAGGAGCTCAGTCAGCTGAGAGAGAGCTTGCGTCAGCAGGCCCAGGACTACGAGACCCTCCTCACCACCAAAATGGAGCTGGACAAAGAGATCTCTCAATACCAGGCCCTGCTTCATGACATGACTCAGAGGTGAGCTTAGGAGATGGTGCCCTGGAGATAATTTAATCATATTTGTGGGTCTCATAAGCCCAATTGTTCCTAACTGAACGTGATGTTGTGGAACTCATTATGGGTTTTTCTCCTTCTCTTTGACAACAGCGCAGAACTGAATCATGGTGAGTTTGTTCACTTTGTCAGAATGGTGGAACACACTGAAAATCATTCTTAATGCTGTACCAATGTATTACGCATCACAAACTAACCATGTAGGGTTGCACCCAGTTTGTCCTTCCAAAAGCAACCAACCAGAATTGTGGTGGTGGTTATATAGTGTTTATCTAAATTCTTCGAAAAGCCTCACAGTAGAATCTCAGTAGAGTTACTGAGACCATGAATGTTTACCTGGTGTTCCACGTCCACAGACCCTGCACAGAAGGACGGAAAGACAGATGCACGCGCTACACCACCGTGAGGCTGTTTGAGACCACATCGAATTCGTGGTTTTACCATCACGACTCATTTTCTTTATGGGGTTAATGCTTTTATATGCCTGTCCTTCTGAATTTTAGTTTCACATTGCTTTAAAAAACAATTACCTTTGGGTGGCAAAGATGTACTCAATAAGGTTTTCGGTATGAAATATAGATATCTTTAATAATCTATTGCATAAGCACTTGCAAATGACGAGGGAATGTTGGCAAATGACCAAGAGCTTAGTTTATATTTGAACTCAGGTCTTCAGGTAAATTTAAAAGTTTTAAATTACAATGTATGGGAATTAAGTGCTTTTCTGTTGCAATAAAGGGACATCTCAGAACTCCTCCCCGAGTCTTTCACCTTTTCATCTTTCAATATGAAAATTATACTATTAAATATGATATGTTTTAACATGTCCAAATTATAAACTATTTAATTGGTCAGTATTTGCATCCACAAACTTCACAACATATAGGAAATAATGTAATATAACTCTATTAGTATAACAAGTATACTAATTAATATAATACCATAGTATAATATTAATATGATAAAACAATGTTTCAACTTCAAACATTTTAATAATGGCTCGAAGAAAGAACTTAGTTTCCAAATATCTTGATTTCTTACTTGCAAAAATACGTCCATCATGATCTAAACAACAACGTCCTTTGAATGTTTCTGAAATATCTAATACTCTATAAACACCTAAACTACATCTAAAGGAAGAGGGAACTTTGGTAAAACAAGACCAATAGCCTATATTTCACATCACATCTGATATTCAGTTAAACAAAGACTTTGCATAGATACTTATTATACATTAATATAGTTGCAGTTATGCAAACAGAAAACCTTTGTTGATAGTAGCTACACCTAAAGAAGAGATCACTGTCATATCAAAGAGACAAAAAGTACTGCTAAATTAAAGGGTTTTATATATATATATATACAGTGGGGAAAATAAGTATTTAGTCAATCACCAATTGTGCAAGTTCTCCCACTTAAAAAGATGAGAGAGGCAGAATGATTTTCTCATTTTTTTTTCACATTTTGTCTCTCATAGTTGAGGTCTACCTATGATGTCATAGTTGAGGTCTACCTATGATGTCATAGTTGAGGTCTACCTATGATGTCAATTACAGGCCTCTCTCATCTTTTTAAGTGGGAGAACTTGCACAATTGGTGACTGACTAAATACTTATTTTCCCCACTGTATATATATATATATATATAGAGAGAGAGAGAGAGAGAGAAAGAGAGAGTGAGAGAGAGGGGGGACATCTTGCAGCAAATGTGTTTGTAAGTGTGTAAGAGCACAGGAGCACATTCACATGTAAATAACTGTCATAGGAAATTCTGCATTGGATTTTATTAAGATTTTACCAACTTCACTCAACATGGGCACGTCATGGTTCACAGGAGACCCAGAATAGTCAACCTAACAAACTCTTAAAATAACGTCTTAAAATATTCCTCACTGTTCATAATTAAAGACACATATTGGGTGCAAAGATGATCACTTCAACAACAGTGACCTGAAGCAGCAGCCATTGAAACCTGAAGTATGTTTGTAGCAGAATGCTTTAATAAGGGGTTACACTGCTTCAGGTGGTGAGTGGTAAATGACACAAAAACACAAAGCCCACATTTTCCTAGGAATTCAAATTGTGTGCATGGTTCTGTGTGAATGGCTCCGTGAGCATGGCATTCATGATGCCATAGTGTTCATGTGTTTGTTCTGCATTTTGAAATGTTTTCCTTTTGTAAATGGTCCTGTGTACGTGGCTCTGTGTGCTTTGCTCTTGTATTCTAAATCTTGTATTCTAGTTCATCACTTGGGCAAAACAAATATATAGTTACTCCGCAGCAGGCCTGAGTCTAGACTGCTTTGGCTGGGGGACAGTAAAACATATTTGGGTGGGCACGTCTTTACTCACACTTTGAAAGCCAGAACTATATTCAGGGCTTGATTTGAGGAGGAATGTGAGATGATAACCCCCCAGTTAAAAAGAAGCATGGGGTTACCCCCCCCCCCCCCTTCTATTACACTCATCTCCCTTTAATCCCCCCCGGTAACACTCATCTTCCTTTACACCCCCCTGTAACACTCATCTCTCATCTCTGCTAAGTTATAGGGTTATATATAGAGAGAGGACATCTTGTAGGGTTTAATAAGGGGTTACACTGCTTCAGGTGGTGATTGGTAAATGACAAAAAGCACAAAGCCCACATTTTCCTTGGAATTCAAATTGAAGCATACATGTGTGACACGTCATATTTACAATCTTTGTAAATCGAACTGTGGGCCTGTGTATATACCGCCTAATGAAACATGAAGTCTCACTACCTATTGACCAAGTGCTATCTTGACAAGAAAAACATACCAGGTTGAATGGAAGAATGTTTGTTCTTTACAAATGTTGCACACAGACCATCTTCTAAGGAATTTTAATCATTGCGTTTTACCACAAATAGACAGGTATAACAACATGAAAGACAAATGTGAAAACAGAAGAGGAGGAGAGAGAGAGAAAAGAGAGAAAGAGAGAGAACACAGCAGAATGAGGCACACCAGTTTCAAAACAATGCAGTTCAGTACAAAAGCAAGATTAACAAACATGCAGAATAAAAGATATTGTATCAAAACTTTCAATTTATACAGATATACAGGCATATTTATGTTAATAGAGAGAACATAGAGAGAGAGAGAGAGAGAGAGAGAAGGCTGCAACGGTCCACCCTGACTGGTCTCCAGAAGGGTGGGACAGGACAGCGTGGTGCTGGTGTGGTGAGACTCTGCCCGTCAGCGAGAGAAGGTCTTGCCCCTACGGAAGAGTAGAAGGTGTGGGGTCAGTGTGGCCACGTCACAGCACCAAACACTGTGGCAGCTTCACATTCCTGGGGGAAAAAACTGGGAAACTGGCAGCAAACAGGTTTACGTGGGAGTTAGCAATGGTGCAGTCAAACAAAACAGCTTTGGTGTAAGCCCGTGAGAAGGCGATCCACCACTTTCAAATGTTCCACCTGGGCAAAAATGTCCCAACTGACACAGGTAACATCAGAGGAACCAAAAGCGAATGCTTTCTTAAACAATGTAATCTGACTAGTGTGGAATGCTCAGAGAGACATATAGCGTATGAATCACCCTGTTGAAGGAAGGAGACACAGGGCCGATGAGAATTGATAAGCCGCGGAGCACTAACATTAGCAAACACTGGAAGTGTGTGTCACGCTGACTGCACCCCAAACACAGCCAGGTCCCACACCACCCCCACCCGTGTTTGGATATGTGGAGGAGATAACACAGCTCCGTTCTCTTTGATCTCGGACCACACGATCAACACCATCACAAGGGCAGAGCCCGGGCCTTCCAACTCGGTACACAAACCCACAAAGTTGTTTCGAAGGAGAGAGGGGACAGTTCTGCAGAAAGGCCCAGCAAGGCCCCGGAGACTTGCTGCAGAGTCCGGGACGCCGACAGGCAGGGCCGTCGTCATCACGACAGCGCGTTGTGTTGCGAGAGGACCCATCCGTGTCATTACTCAGCACCACCACAACAACCCATGGCATCTCTCCCCGTTTCATACAAGCGTATTAAACACTTTCTTGCTATGCTGGCAAATGTCCAGACAGACCTGACAGGGTTCACGGGTTCAGATGGCGTTTCCAGTTGATAAGATCACAGATGCCTACAGACTTTCATTGGCGTACGCCATGCATAGCAAACCAAGTAGTTGCTAAATAAAAGGTTTTCTAAAGAATCAGATGCAATCACAGAACTTCTTGGAATAAGTGTGAAAGTTCAGACAGCTGCAGTTCATGACCTTCCCACGACTTCACAAGCTTCTCCCTGCACTGTCCCGCATTGTCCCGCATTGTCCCGCACCGTCCCGCACTGCCCCACACCGTCCCGCACGGGCCCTGACGACTTCACTCAGAACACTTCACAGAGGCATCTGTTCAGTTCAGTCCTAAAATTAGGCTTCTACTCTGGCTGTATTCGTAAGTTTCCACGAAAACCAGACCCCGTCAAACCAGAACTGCTCAAATCACACAAGTGTTATCAGCTAGCCACATCAATAGAGAATGGTAACAGTCACCATGGTTAGTCACCATGGTTACACCTGGGACCTACAATCATGCACAAGAGTTAATCTCTTCTGGCTCAAGTTCTAATACATTGACTACAGCTGTTTTACAATTATAATACATGAAGTACAGTTGTTTTACAATTATAATACATTGACTACAGCTGTTTTACAATTATAATGTTGCTAACATAATTGAACTTATACAACAAATTTTAACACTACTTATAAAAAGCAAATGCAATATCAGTTCAACATATCCAAGTTGTCTACCTTGGCATTGCTAAAAATGAAAACGTAACACCTTAGAAATGTAGCTGTAACGAACGAGAACAAGGAGAAGGACACAAATGCTGCTGAGAGTCAGATTTAGTGGAGGGAGCAGGAGTTTCCTCCTGTCTCCTAACCAGATCAACTCTAATCGATCTTGAACGGCGAGACATTATATTTACATACACACACGGAGTTTCCAGACTAGACACTGCAAATGCAACGACAAAACTCCTTAGGTGAATGGTAATACAAACACACTCATTAAATAATACTTCTTGGACACGACAGAGAATACACAAAAGGCGAACGGGTTATCACACAGACAGTGAACAAACAAACGCATTCAAAATGAAAATACAATTAACCGGACTAATGCAAAACAGGCCTGGCGAATGTAACAAACCTTACTAAAGAACGATCAGGGAACAATAACGAGAAGACTCAATAAAGAGCACAGAAAACCAAATATACGATGATCAAGGGAACGAGTAGGAACAGATCTAATAGATAAGACCAAACGCTGAACATACAACGATCAAGGGGAAAACTAAGGGCAGATCCGATAACAAACACAGGGATCAGAACATACAAACTCTCGCAACAGTAAGTTAACCAAACTGACTTACAAGGAAGGACTGGACGCACGGGAATATAAACCAAACACATCAAGGAGTTAAACGTAAACAGCTGATCAGGAATAATAATGTGCGGCGGGATCAAGGGGCGTGACAGGGGAACGCTACGGAGATTCAACTAAAAACGAAACTAAGGAAAACATGAAGACCTCACGTAGGTTGTGGCGGAGTAGACGTTACAGTAGCAGTCTCTGTTGAACTCCATTAAAGTCATTGTAGGGCAGATAAAAGTAATTTTAAGACATTATAATGTCAATAAGGAAATATTACTCTGCACTCATTGTTTATCCAACAAAAATTTAATTATTTAACAATGCTTTATAAATGTAATATCAAATCAAATCAAATTTTATTTATATAGCGCTTTTTACAACAGTGTCACAAAGGAGCTTTACAAGTGTCCGAGTCCAAGCCCCGAGTGAGCAAGCCAAGGGGAATAGTGGCAAGAGAAAACTCCCTAAGGGTATGAGGAAGAAACCTAGAGAGGAACCAAGACTCAGGGGGGTAATGTCAGGGCTGGCTCGGATGCCACTCCCTCTACCACCAGGAGGGGCACCCCAGTCAGTCCTAGACTGGCTGGGCGTAATCAGCAATGATCCATTTCAGCTGTCTGAAGGTTTCTTAAGGAAGCTTTGTGAAACTGATTCTTTCGGTTATGCCTTCCTTCATTCCCCGAGGTTGCTTTAAAACTACAAGGTGTCTCGTCACCGTTCTCTCTCCATCTTCTCCTTCTCTTCTTTGAGGTTCTCTCTCCTGCGTCGCTCCCTGACCTACCTCAAGCCTGTTTCTCTTCCTATCCATTTTTGTCTTTATGTTGGGAAGGGTTTTGTTTTGCTGCGAGCATATTTAGTTTCGTTTTCGCGTTGCTTTTATCCGTGCTATTTTAGTTACGTTTGTTGTTTTGTTTCTTTCTCCCGTCTCCTTACGGTTGAGTATTTATTTCCACCAGGGTTCCCACACCTTGGTTAACATAAAATTCAAGGACCTTTCAATGACTTTCCAGGACCAACTTCCTCAAATTCAAGGACAGCACCTGCCAGCATTTACCTACTCTTACCCCTGAATATGTTATCAAAAAACGATGTTAATACAACGCAAATTCAAAAGACTGAATGTCATTTCAAGGCATGCATCCTGAAATGTTCTGTGCATGACATTAAGCGCTGATTCAACAAAAACTTCACTCACACTCAACATGACTAGCTACACAAGTTTTTTAATCTACTTAATGAAGAATAATATTTAATATGAATTTAATTCATTCATAAAGAGAAAAGAATACTTTTAACCACTCCACTTAGTGAATGTGGTATTTTGCTAAAAGTACGACTACATTTATGGCATCAGAACTTAACTGAACTTAAGTTTTCTGCATAAAGTAAAATGGTATCAAAAGAAAGAATTTTAAGTTTGAGATGAATCCAGTTTCTAGTGTCCGTGCAAAAACTTTGTGAATATTGACATGAAAAAAAAAATGCTCCTGGAATTCATCTTCTGACCTACAAAAGGTCCATGAATCCACATCAAGTTTAAATCTTCTTTCAAGAAACATGGCTACAGGATATATCTTATTTATTATTTTGAAATGAGTCTCTTTTACTTTAGAAGATATGGGCCATTTGACAAGCCATTGTGGTTTTATAATTTGTATTAGGATGTTTTTTGAGAGAATATCTATTATATCTTTTGTCTCATACCATCAGTGATAATCTTGTTATTACACTTAAAGTCAAGTAAGTTACAGTCATTCACTTTTAACACGGGCATTGAAACAGTCAACTTGGAATATAAAATTACATCTTTGATTAATTTATTCAATGCTAAAGAAATCACTTTGCAGACTTTCTTAAAATCTTTATAACAACTATCATATCAGATCATATTTTTCAACAAAAAGATAAGAAATTTAAAACATCATGACAATCTTTTTCATAGCAATCTTTTCTAAATATTGACTTCCTTACCAACTGTGCCCTATTATTCTGTGACCGCGGTCTTCATCCATGTGAAATTTCAAACCTCCTAAAATATTCAAGAACCTTCAAGGATGGCTGTCTTTTATGCCTGTTTTCAAAAACTTTCCAGGGCCTTGAACTTATTTTTTCAGATTCACAAACTTTCAAGGATTTCAAGGACCTGTGGGAAACCTGTTCCACGTGTTGAGTTTTCCACGTTGGGTTTTTGTTTATTGTTTTACCTTGCTCTCATGGCTTTCATTTATTTCCTTTTACGCTTCGAGTATTCCGTGTTGCTTTCGTTTATTAGATTGGTGTTGTGTTTCGTGTTTAACTCTCGCACTTGCGTTCTGTTCGGACAAACGCATTAGTGCTGTTCAACGGCACTTGGGTCCACCCTTCGCTCTATCACGATACGCGGTGTGTACATCCCTGTACTCCCGCGTTATAGGGAACCCATCCTCCTCTGGCCGACACCGGTCACCATATACAACATTGTGTCAAAATATTAATCTCACCTCTCATTTCTATAATAATTAAATGAAAACACAAATGCTTCATTAGTCTTGGACAGAGGGTGGAATTCACAAACACCCCTGGTGGGTTGCAACAACATACCTGTGTCCCATCATAGGGTTTTAAAAGGACCATAACAGAACACAGGAAGCACAAACTCATTAAATTAATTTGACTGCAGGATGTTGCTGTGCGGGGGGGCCTGACCTGATGTGTGTGTGTGCGGGGGGGGGGGGGGGGGGGGGTGGCGCTGATCTGACGTGTGGGGGGGGCCTGATCTGACGTATGAGGTGGTCTGATCTGACGTGTGGGGGGGGCCTGATCTGACGTGTGCGGGGGCCTGATCTGACGTGTGCGGGGGCCTGATCTGACGTGTGGGGGGGGGCCTGATCTGACGTGTGGGGGGGGCCTGATCTGACGTGTGGGGGGGGCCTGATCTGACGTGTGGGGGGGGCCTGATCTGACGTGTGCGGGGGGCCTGATCCGACGTGTGCGGGGGGCCTGATCCAACGTGCAGGGGCCTGATCCAACATGCAGGGGGCCTGATCCAACATGCAGGGGGCCTGATCTGACTCTCCCTGTGAGAATAGCATCCATATGAGCGTTTTCGCAACATGTCACTATGACATCCTTCACTGGACAAACCACGTGCTTCAAAAAGGGTTCTGGAAACTCAAATGAAAAATGTCAAATGAATTCGGGCCTTATCTGAGATGTGTGCTCTACATCAGGAACTCAGCAGAAACGCCGGTTTCAGGCCTTTTGCTTTTGAAGTGGTGAGTTTACATTGCAGAAGGCCAGTTCACTTTCCCTCACGGGGCAGCAACACAGATTGAAGAATATTAGCAGAATTCACTCTGAGCTCATCGCTGATTGTGGATTTCATCATCGTGCGGACAGCTGGCCTTAGTCGGGACCGTGGGGCGGCAGTAACACTTACGTGATGGTCTTCATCTCCTTCTTCTCTGCGTCAGGTCGTGCTCTGTTGAGCACCTTTAGGAAGTCTGAGGTCTTGGCCCTCATGCGAGTATGAATGTAGGCCTGAAAGCAGAGGTGGAGCAGAGGTGGAGGTTATCAACAGGTGGAGCAGGGTGGGGTTATCAACAGATGGAGCAGAACAGGGCGTTTAAGCCAAAGCTTATCAGAAGCAGATCTAGAGAGACGGTGTTATTTATGGCATGTCTACATGTCATTCTCATCATAACACTACACCACAAAGTGATTCACGCAAACACACTCTTCACTGAACAAACAAAAGCCGTTGGCCTCCTTTTGACAGCAGGAAGCGTGTATTTGGTTGGAGCCGCAGGCGAGGTGGAGTTTCGTACCTTGGAGCACTTAATGTGGTAGTGCAGGTAGTCCCTGAACGTGTGGATGAGATTGATGGTGTTGTCTCGGGCACCGGCACTGGTGTGGCGAGGGAAAAGGACTAAATTTTAAAAAAAGAACAAAAAATTACGACAAATACAAGCTAAGAATTAGAGAGCGTCTAACTGCACAACTGTCGCCATCATGTATTTGACTATAAAATCAGCATGAACGGCATGAAAAGCCAAAAGTTAACATCGCTACATCTGAGATGGCTACACATTCCATGGAGCCCTGTGCAGTTCCTCAGAAGGACCAGAAGGTTAGAACAACAGGTCCATCAGAATCACACACTTCATTCCAGATGCCTTTTGTCTTCGTGCGTGTTGGAGGGTGTGGATGGTAGGTCTCCGCAGGTGTGCGTGCCCCATCAGCTGTCCCCCGAGGAAGGACGGAGGCGGGTGGTGCACTAACCGAAGGTGATGTAGCCGATGTTGTCTCCCACAGCGGCGTCCGTGTCCTTCAGCTCCAAGGGCGGCTCCCTGTGGCTGAACAGCACCTGGGGAGCCGTGTGACTGGCACGACGGCCCTCCTTGAACTCCTGGAAGAGGGGGCATTACAGCAAACACACATCACAAACATGAGGACTGTACACACGCTGACCACACACACGCTGACCACACACGCTGAAAAGCAAACACATTCAGGAAAACACTACTCTAATGGGAATGGCTGGTGTGTTCGTTGAGGGCAGCTCTGGACGTCCTGCTGCTGGTCAGTGTGTTTGCTGCTCTTCTGTGGTGTTGAGACCTGGAGCTGCAGCAGATTCCCAAAAGAGACGAAACACTGACTTGAGGTACACAATACATGAATGCTCTATACGCTACATAAACGCTCTATATGCTACAAAAACACTCTATATGCTACAAAAACGCTCTATATGCTACATAAACGCTCTATATGCTACATAAACGCTCTATATGCTACATAAACTATACCAGGGGTAATCAATTAAATCTTTCCGCGGTCCATTTTTGGCAGATAGCTCAGACCTTAGGTCCGGGTCCGCGTTGGCGAACGAAATGGGTGGTGAACGTAACACTCGTCTGAAAATAAAATTTAAATTTAGTCTCCCGTTAAAATTTTTTTGCCATTTGGGTCCGTATCCAGTTAATCAGGAATGTGATTGGGTCCGGACAGGACGGCGTTCGGGTCCGGATCCGGACCGCGGTCCGCCATTTGGTGATACCTGAACTATACGCTACATAAACGCTCTATATGATACATGAACGGTCTATACGCTACATAAACGCTCTATATGATACATGAACAGTCTATACGCTACATAAACTATACGCTACATATACGCTCTATATGCTACATAAACACTCTATATGCTACAAAAATGCTCTATACGCTACATAAACGCTCTATATGATACATGAATGGTCTATACGCTACATAAACGCTCTATATGATACATGAACAGTCTATACGCTACATAAACTATACGCTACATATACGCTCTATATGCTACATAAACACTCTATATGCTACAAAAATGCTCTATACGCTACATAAACGCTCTATATGATACATGAACGGTCTATACGCTACATAAACGCTCTATATGATACATGAACGGTCTATACGCTACATAAACTATACACTACATAAACGCTCTGTACTCTACACGAACAATCTATACTCTACACGAACGCTCTATACACTACAAAAACGCTCTATACGCCACAAAAACGCTCTATACACCACATAAACTATACACTACATAAACGCTCTATACGCTACAAAAACTCTCTATATGCTACATAAACACTCTATAAGCTACACTGTATGTGTTATATAGCACACTGTAAATGTCATATACTACAGTGTATATGCCCCCCCCCCCCATCAAGTCTAATCTCAGAAATTATACAGTAATAAAAGTCATTGGGCCAGTTACCGAACTCCACATTCTCTGACCCCTGAAACAGGCTTCAAATTATACGTTTCTCTTGAGAAGAGCATTTGCCCAATGTATTCAATGTAAAATTAAACTCATCACAGAGCTGCCCAGCCAGACCAACGACAATCACTACCATAATGTTATTAGTTTTTAAAAGAACGAACTGCTTCTGACCTGCATAAACACTTTCCCAATAATGACATCGTCGTCGTCCTTGAAAACAGTGCTGAAGACCACAGTCACTCTGTCTTTCTTTGCCTCCAAATACCTGCAAAACACCAAAACAAACTTTCCTACTAGAATACATCATGCTCAGCTGGGTGTTTGCTTAAACACCTCCATTCTAATGTACAGCTGGGCGCTTAAACACCTCCATTCTAATGTACAGCTGGGCGCTTAAACACCTCAATTCTAATTAGCAAATTATAACTATCAATTGGACTGACCTTGCTAAGTGAATCAAATAAGATTAACTGGATATTTGAACAATGAACATTTTAAACACTTCTGTGGCTGTTTTCACACTGCAGGTAAAAGTGGCCCAGATCTATTGTACTGCCAGTCAGATTTATTTTGTTTGGTTGTTCACATCATCTTTGACAGAGAGGCGATATCCATCATTCATTTGAGTAGATCACACACCTAAATTTACCTGCATGTGCAGGAGAACAGGGCTTCACAAAACACTTCATAGCACAGCAACCACTGGTGTAATACTCTTGCTAACAAGGCAGGCTGTGAATTCATCACATCATAATAAAATTGTGAAGGCAAAGAGGGTTATGATATGAATTATATTGGAGGAATATCTGGTTAGCTGTTGTGATGAATGGTGATTTGGAATATGATGCACAAGGCGTCAGGACTCTTCAGATGGAGAGTTTCACTGTTGCTTACTGGAAACGTATTAGATTTCAGTGCCACATGCGAAAGGTGTCACACATCAGGACTGAAAAGGTCACACGTGTTTTTTGCTCTTCACGCTACTGCACAGAAAACTCATCTGCGTCACATGTGAATAAAAAAGACTAAAGACTGGATTTAGGCCTTTTTCACCTGCTGTGTGAACGCAGCATGGGTGACATGCTTTTATTCAGCACCCTAAACCCTTACCTGTTATATTTCACAATAAATCTGATTCAATAGACAGAAAGTGGGCACACAGAAGGTATTTTCTAACGTGCAGTCGTGCGTGTCTGATATTCACGAGGCGTTAACAGTGCAAGAGGAACGTACATGGACTCGTCCTCGCGGTAGTGGGCACACAGAAGGTATTTTCTAACGTGCAGTCGCGCGTGTCTGATATTCACGAGGCGTTAACAGTGCAAGAGGAGCGTACATGGACTCGTCCTCGCGGTAGTGGACCACGGCTCTCTGCTCCCCGTCCTTGCCTTCTTCCTGGAACTTGAAGTACTTCTCAAAGACCGAGGCGAAGCAGTTCCTCTTCAGCATGCCCGCCTGGTGAACGACCTCCTCCATTTTGGCGGGAAGCACTTCCAGGTCGAACAACAGGGACACGTTGTAGCCTGACGTACAGGAGACATCGAAAACAACAAAAAAAGACATTCATTTGTCCAGGTCTGGGAGAAGGGGACAGAGATTCAGAAGAGACCACAGCATGCTTGACACCACACACACCAAACATCATGGTGGCAGTAGGTGCTGTTGTGGAATGCAGTATTTGGGGTTTGCAGTTTTCAAACGCTTGGTGCTCTCACACAAAGCAGATAAAACTGCTAACATACCTGACTCCGGTGACACAAGGTAGCTGCCATAAACCCGCTTCAAGAGCTTAAAAAAAAACAACAACAAAAACCAAACAAGATTGGCATATCCAACTATTAATGACGGTTGGGAGTCAGCAAGGAAATTAAATTAAAAGTTTTTTTGTCATGCCACAATGCAATTAATTTTTTTTTTTTACATTTATTGAGAAGCAGCCTTTAAATAGCTTGTGATAATTAGCCAGGTGTTTTGGAATTCAGAGAGGAAGACCAAGAGAAAATGTAAACCTCAGACCTAATTGTTCTGTGCTCCAAACCACAATATGCAGTTTTAAATTCAGATATTCAGATCTGCATTCAAATGCCTCACATTATTTCTACTTGTGATTCTGAGGAAAGAAAACAACCTGACAAGGAGACTTGAAGGGCAGCTCAACCAATGTTTATGTATTTATATGTATGTATGTATGTATGTATGTATGTATGTATGTATGTATGTATGTATGTATGTATGTATGTATGTATACACTCACCGGCCACTTCATTAGGTACACCTGTCCATTAACGCAAATGTCAGATCAGCCAATCACATGGCAGCAACTCAATGCATTTAGGCATGTAGACATGGCCAAGACGATCTACTGCAGTTCAAACTGAGCATCAGAATGGGGAAGAAAGGTGATTTAAGTGACTTTGAACGTGGCATGATTGATGGTGCCAGACGGGCTGATCTAAGAAGTTCATGAACTGTTGATCTACTGAAATTTTCACACACAACCATCTCTAGGGTTTACAGAGAATGGTACGAAAAAGAGAAAATATCCAGTGAGCAGCAGTTCTGTGGGCGCAAATGCCTTGTTGATGCCAGAGGTCGGAGGAGAATGGCCAGACTGGTTCGAGCTGATAGAAAGGCAACAGTAACTCAAATAACCAGTCGTTACAACCAAGGCATCTCTGAACGCACAACACGTCGAACCTTGAGGTGGATGGGCTACAGCAGCAGAAGACACACCGGGTGCCACTCCTGTCAGCTAAGAACAGGAAACTGAGGCTACAATTCACACAGGCTCACCAAAATTGGACAATAGAAGATTGGAAAAACGTTGCCTGGTCTGATGAGTCTCGATTTCTGCTGTGACATTCGGATGGTAGTGTCAGAATTTGGCATCAACAGCATGAAAGCATGGAACCATCCTGCCATGTATCTATGGTTCAGTCTGGTGGTGGTGCAATGGTGTGGGGGATATTTTCCTGGCACTCTTTGGGTCCATTAGTACCAGTTGAGCTTTGTGTCAAGGCCACAGCCTTCCTGAGTATTGCTGCTGACCATGTCCATCCCTTTATGACCACATCTTCTGATGGCTACTTCCAGCAGGATTACGTGCCATGTCATAAAGTGCAAATAATCTCAGAAGGGTTTCTTGAAGACGACAATGAGTTCACAGTACGTGAATGGCCTCCATTCTAGTGGAACAGGAGATTCACATCATGGATGTGCAGCTGACAAATCTGCAGCAACTGTGTGATGTTATCATGTCAATATGGACCAGACTCTCTGAGGAATGTTTCCAGTACTTTGTTGAATCTGCCATGAAGGATTAAGGCAGTTCTGAAGGCAAATGGGGGTCCAACCCGGTACTAGCAAGGTGTACCTAATAAAGTTGCTGTGTATATATATATTAGTGGTGGGACTTTCGATCAAATAATTACAGGGAAATTAACGAACTAAAAAAATTAACGCATTTTTGCACCGTGGAATGTTTCTCAGTGCACGAGTTCCAGACATACAGATTATAAGGACGCACAATAAGATGAGCATGATGGAGATGACTGAAGAGGCTACGCTGGTGGATGGGAAATTTAAATATAAGAAACTTCCAGATGGAAGTACAAACACAAATAGTGTTATTTGCACTTTATGTAGGAAGGAGTTCTAAATAACTACATGCCCCACCCCCCCACCATCACCTGGGCATGTAGTTTTTTAGTTACGGTTGTGTAACAAACCTTTACATTGTATAAATGTGTATAAATATTTGAATGTTTTGGTAGGTGTGTGAGAGACAGGCGTGTGAGAGAGACAGGTGTGTGAGAGAGACAGGCGTGTGAGAGACCGGTGTGTACCTCATCAGCTCCGTGTTCCTGAAGTTCCTTGTAGAATTTGAGTGATATGCTAACCATGACTTTGGTCTTGTCCCCATTGGGGTTTGATATGTGGTAGAGGACGCCATCAAAATCTGAACACACAAAACAGTAAAACAACAAAGAACAGTATTGCAATTAAAAATGTTAAGTTTCTTAGTTTACTACTGACTCAAGAAGGTTCAATATTACTACTTAGATGAACATACCGGCGAAAGTGACTTCCACTGCATCTGGTTTATTCCTAAAGCAAAGGGAAACATCAATGTGGAGAATTATTAATAGGTAGCAATTAGTAGGGCTGTGACGGTATGGATTTTTTAACGCGGTTAACCGCCCCCCCCCCAAAAAAAAATAAATAAAATTAATCAATTATAGTTTATAAATAAAAACATGCACTTTTAAATGAACAAATACTTAATTCGTCGTAAAGTAAATACTTTACGCAAAATTATGGCCATAATATTGTTAATAATGACGTGAATAACGTTAATTATAAATATCTTATTTTTCCGTCTTCATGTTCCTTGCAAGACAAACCAACATGTTCACTTTGTCCAGTTTAAAGGACGATCTAAACGAGGTGGCAATGTTGCCTGCCGTGTTGAATACACGCCCCGATGGAGTGCTCGTCGCGCAAACGGTCATATATTTTCTGGCAATGTTTGACAGAAAAGGGAATCCATTTTGATTTTTCCACCACCGGGCAAGTGGATCCGAATGCGAATCGAGGGCTTCCTCCTGCAAATATGTCGGGAGTTCAGTGTCCGCACCGGGCTAAAAGCCAATACATCTACTAAACTGAATACATTTAACTGAACTGATCAGTTTCTGAACGGTGTCTGTAGCATTTCATGTGCGACAGTGTTGTGTCGAATTCCAACTTGCCACGTTATTCCACGCATAAATACGATACAGATTATATTGTCGATTTATGTTTCTATGCATAAATAAGAGCTAGACTTTAAATATCCATCACAGCAAACGGCATTATCTATGGCCAAAGCCACACTGGCTCGAGGGTGTTAATTATTTTTAATAAAATACACACTGGCTATACCGAAGTTCACCTCTGACCACGACTTTGCAGTATTACAGCAGTATTATGTCTAAATATCTAGTTAGGACAAAACTAGAGTGCTCAATGTACTAAGTTATAATCACTGTAACTCCTGAATATCATCTGTAGCGTCTTTATGCGTGTGCAAACGAGGGGACTCGGAATTCGGCACAACACATGTTGGTTTGAAAAAAATTCTCCGTCGTGCCTGTTGCTCGCATGTGCTAAATGAAAAGGAGCACTTTCTTCTTTGATTTACAACGTTGTCCTACCACCTGATTAACGTTCTGCTCCACCCCTGACGGGTGAAGAAACATATACAGAAAAGCTGCAGCCCATTATAAACCGCATGGTTCAAATCGTGGGGGAAAAAGTAGTGGCTTATACTCCGGAAAATACAGTAATCGCGCACAAAAATCCAGCGCACACCCCCATCCCCCAAACCCCATTTATTTAATGGACTGTTCCTCTCGTGTACACAGCAATCGCAATGAAAATGTTTTTTCCATGTTTTTTTCGCAATAGAAACGATTCCTTTTATAGATAAATAAATAGATAAACCGCGGTAATGAGCTCAACACCGCGGTAGGCACTACATAACCGCGGTATTGTGGTAATGCGGTTATCGTCACAGCCCTAGCAATTAGTACAATAGGACATTCATCTATGCAAGCCAACAGCGCTTTCATATCAATGCATATGAGTTCTGCAGCGGTGTTAACTGGTGTTTGAAGTGGGATTCTACGTCCATACGTAAATGTGTTATGACTGCAGCCACTTTGTGCCAAGCTGATGCCAAATCTGAACAGCTATCCATGGGCAGGGCAAGTCGGAGCACGAGCAGGGCGGGACCGGAGCGCGAGCGACCGAGCGGGGCGGGGCGGGGCGCGAGCGAGGCGGGGCGGGCTGCATCTGGACCGCCAGCTGTGAAGATTCCCCGCTGGTTTAAATGCGGAAGCGTAAACCAGAAGTCTCGGCGCGGTCGGTGAGAGGAGGTTAAACGCGAGTAGGGAACCGGGCCGGAACGATTATGAACGTGTCGTGACACGCAAACACACGCAGCTCATAAGAGACGTTCATAGTGTTAGCAGATATCTCATAATCAGACAACTGAGCACGTAGAGAGTTTAGTGCGGTTTACACAGTAAACATTTATTCACTTGCATTGACAACAACATGAATTACGCTCTTTAAGTGAAGAACGGCTGTAGAAACAGGAGCTTGGGGACCCAGCTGCTCCCCGACACCCGCACACCGGACCGGGCGGACGGGCTTGGTGTTGGTGCTGGGGAGGAAAGACACTGAAGCAGCTGAGACGAGGAGACTCCCGTGCGAAAGGAAACCAGCACACACACATAATACACACACACACTACACACACACACACACACACACTATACACACACACACACCCCCTATACACACACACACACACACACACCCTATATACACACACACACACACACACACACACACTATACACACACACACCCTATACACACACACACACACACCCTATACACACACACACACACACCCTATACACACACACACACACACACACACACACCCTATACACACACACACACACTACACACACTATACACACACACACACTATACACACACACCCTATACACACACACACCCCCTATACACACACACATCCCCTATACACACACACAGATGCGGTTATGGGGCTACAGAACACCGTCTCACCCGCTGGATGCGCTTTCAAATTTCAGACTCAGTGTCTCCTCTATAATCCGGTTGTTAATCTCCAGAAGTATCATGTCTCCGAACCCCGTCCACACTGCTGTATGACGTGTATAATCGACCTTTGACCCTTTGTTAAAATCCCTTAAATTCCGTCGCCTGTTCCAGCTGCTGATGACGGGCCTCCTCTGACTTCCGCACTTCCGCTCTTCTCGCAGGACCCCACATAGCTGTCCTGTGTATTTGCACGTCTGGGCGGACAGGCCACCATTAGACAGTGTGCTGTGGTCTCTGGGTTTCTGGAAAAAACAAACGTTGTGTGTTAATATAACGATTTTCCAAAGCAAAATCACAGAACAGGACAGTTTACCTACAGAGCATATTTGGAGATACCATAATGTCTGGTAAAAATGATTCCAATCAGTAAGTCAGCCAACATTATTATATAACTGCGAGACCTACGGACTAGAATTAATAAAATACTTCACATTTGGAAGAAAACACCCACTTAATTACTTCATTTAGATTTTAAATTTTTTAAATATTTTATTTTTTTGCAAAGACGTCGCATATGTGAAGAGCTTTTTAAAAAGGTTTCTTAAGTCTTGCTACCTGACACTGAGGAGCATACATTGGTTTTTGACATTAACTATTGAACATGCGTGTTTTGGTGTGACCTCTCTCTCCTCAGACCACCACAGCATTCATTAACCCACGTGACCCTCTCCATTCACAAATGAACGGGAAATTAAGACAGTTAACTAAATTAAAATGTTATGAAGACTTGAGCATCTGTGCAAATAATTATAATATCTAATCTAATGAAAAATGAATAATTGTGGCATGTTTTCACAAGTACAGAATCAGTCATCACAACCTGGCCAAAATTGGAAGATGCAGAAAAACCAGGCTACTACGCTCACAGAGATCAATACGCCGTACTGAGGAGAAATAGAACCCCAGAGTCGGCATACAAAACTGAGAAAAATTACCCAATTACCTAAACTGCTGGGGAATTAAAAATCAAGATCTTAATAAGAGAAAACCTTGAAATCATAGACTTAGCAGGACAGTTTATATATAACTGCTATGTGGCTCACCTAATCCATGTTTTGACAGACTAATTCCTTAGTATTTACATCTAACTTTACTGTTGGTTTTTATATTTGATTCATTTTCTTTTAGTTTAACATTCTTATATTTATAAATGTATGCTAATAATGCATTTATGGATTTTAAGTGAACTGAATTGAGAGAGACAGAGAGTGAAAGAGAAACAGATGGGGTCAGATAGCAACAGAAAGACAGAGTTAGAGAGGGACAGAGAGAGACAGAAAGAGAAAGAAGGAAAGTTAGCTTCTTGTGGTGCAGGTGGTGACACTTTTCTGTCGTATGGTTTCATGCCAGTTTGGTGGTATGAGTACCTCAGAACTACGTAATTGATGCTCTATTGTTCTGACTGTCAATACATTAACGTACATGATTTGGTGTTACAGAGAATCCAGGTGGGGATAATGCAGCATTCCCAGAACATTTTACATTTTGAACTAACACGAACTGCATATGTACACAACCTGCCATCTCTTTCTGTTCTTGTTTCCTTATTTTTCATGATTCATCATATTTCTCGCTTTACGTACTTTCAATATGTGTGGAGAGTAAATGTACGCAGCTCCAATAAATGTAGCGTGAGCATATATTCTTAAAAACGTGTGTTTATATATATATATATATATATATATATATATATATAAATAATATACCGGTTTGGCAGTGGGTCAGTATAATATACCGGTTTCGCACAGCCCTCCATGTGCTCATGTAGCCTGACTGCCATTAGGTACCGAGATGAGATCCTCAGACCCCTTGTGAGACCATATGCTGGTGCGGTTGGTCCTGGGTTCCTCCTAATGCAGGACAATGCTAGACCTCATGTGGCTGGAGTGTGTCAGCAGGTCCTGCAAGATGAAGGCATTGAAGCTATGGACTGGCCCGCCCGTTCCCCAGACCTGAATCCGATTGAGCACATCTGGGACATCATGTCTCACTCCATCCACCAACGTCACGTTGCACCACAGACTGTCCAGGAGTTGGCGGATGCTTTAGTCCAGGTCGTGTGTGGCTCCAAATCCAGGCCTCCATTGGTTAATACATTTGATTTCCATTGATGATTTTTGTGTGATTTTGTAGTCAGCACATTCAACTTTGTACAGAACAAAGTATTCAATGAGAATATTTCATTCATTCAGATCTAGGATGTTATTTGAGTGTTCCCTTTATTTTTGTGAGCAGTGTATATATATATATATATATATATATATATATATATATATATATATATATATATATATATATATATATATATACACACATACACACACACACACATATATAGTGGGCCAGTCTGTCAGGAACTCGTGGGCCACTTTTTCTCCCTAGTCCGCCCCTGCTCACTACACCCACATATGCTGCTGTTCATTGTTGATCTCTACGGAGGTTTTAAGCTTTGGATACAAAACATTACCAGGAAGATTATCTGACATTCCATGACCTTTAGAGATCTAGCAAGGTTAGGGTGACCTGCACGCGATGGTGAGTGGACATGTAGCTGCCTGTGTGTATAGCGCTCACAACAGATCCAGCATGACTAGTTTATCATAACCTAAATATGCAACAGGACCAGTCCTCAAAACATGACTTACAGGGTTTCTGATTCATCTTTATAGAGGCAAAGGATCTTGAGTGGATCTTAAGCAGGATTCCTGATATTATGAATTTTGTATTTGTTTCTGGAGACTTTCCATTATTCTGTTTACTGTAGAATATATGTGCATCCTTATTTATTTTGTTTCTTTTTCTTTTCTTTATGTTGCTTGTATTAGTGTTGCTTGTATGACTGTGCTGAGTTATAACCACTTCAGTTCTTCTTAAACATGGAAGAAGAGCAAAAATTGACAGAACGAAAAAAATGACACGTCAGTATGAATCTGTTCATACTTTCTCTTTCTCCAACACCGAAGTTTGCATTCATTATTACAGAACTCCGTGGCATCCTGAGATCCTGCCTAGGCACGACCCCTCCCACGACTCCTCCCACGACCCTCCCACGACCCCTCCCACGACCCTCCCACAACCCCTCCCACGACCCTCCCTCAATCCTAAAGATAGGATACTCTGTCTTTCATTGTATGCACTTACTGCATTCCATTGTCTTCTTATCAGAACATTTCAGCACAGGCGGAGTTTGCGTTTTTGCAGCGGGGCGTTCTATTATGATACACTACTGCCTTTTAAAAGTGAGAAAAACATGCACTAGCATTGTCTCGTGCCAAATTAAGCCTTAGGAACATGTGAATGAGCAAATGTGTGACTGAGGCTTTTATTTATTTTAGGAATTTGTCCCTGTATCCCTTTTTCTGGTCCTGTTGACCTGCTTTGTTGATTTAGGCTTTATAATATGATTCCAGTTCTACTCTGACCCTACTCTGAATGAATTACATGTATTACCCTTCTCTGTTTGTAATGCAATCAGTCGGCCTGGTTTTCGAAACAGTACAGTAAAACCTATTAGTGGGCACTTTATGGTGTGTGTGTGTGTGTGTGGGTAAATGTACAACCCACTCTCCACATCCTTCATGCAGTTGCCATTTTGGTTTTGCCCAGGTCCTAGAAGGAATGTTTTATTGGTCTCTGTGTCCTGGGACAGGCACCTTGGGATGTGGATTAGAGCAAAATGTGGACTGACTACCACGGACCGGATTGACAAAGTCTTGAAGAAAGAACCAGAAATATGACTCTCTGCTGCCCCCTTTTGGATTTATTTGTAATCTGAATACTGAAATTCTAAAATGCCGCAGCCTTCGTTTTTCATGCCATCACTACTATTTTATTCCGTACTGTTATATTTGGAGGACGAAGCTGCTATCTCTGACACTTCTGTTTATTTGTTTCTTGACTTCCTTATGTTTCACAAATTGTTCCTGTGTTGATCAATAGACATATTTACCAATCTCAGTTTGGTGTTGAAATAGCTGGTATAGATGACAAACAAGCCTGTCTTTTGTTCACACCAATTGGTCTGAACCGTTCATACTGATTATGGAAATATTTCATGTTCATTTATTTGTTTATTAATATACAATGTTTTTTAATATTTGCACTGAAGTCTACATAATTTACTCAGAATACTTTAAAAAGTATTATAATTTGAGTGAATAGCATCAGTTAGTAATGTCTTACCTGAGCAGGACTTCTGATGAGCGTCTCTTATCCCGTTTGAACTAGAACCACAGACATTTCCAAAATGATTCCCTCTTGGGCTGCTGTTCACTCCGCCTCGATGTAGTGGTCATGTGACATCAGTACAAATCTATAATTTTTCTCCAGTCCTCTGTGATTCGTTCTTTTCATTCCCTCCATCCTCTCACAGGATCCCTCTGATGTTCAAACTTGTAAATTTTTTAGGCGGCAACCATTAAACTTGGAACAAAGATTTCACTGATGATTCATTCACTGTTGAACTTCATAGCTGCATTTTAATATTTAACATTGGTTCATGTACATAACTGCATAACTGTGCTTTAAAATCTAACTGAAGACGAAACCTAACTTTTTCAAGGTGGAGCCATCAAACCGGACATAACGATCCATCTGCTGAATCTTTATGTGAAGATTTCCTCCCTCACATAGAGAGCCGGTTTTCCACCTTTTAAAAGGATTCAACTAACCTACTTCACATATAACATTTAATTACTTTTACATCTTCTTGCCGCAACGTAACTATATGTTATAAAAAATATTATTGAGAGCCAGTGCAGATTTCCTGTATTTTGTTGAATTTCCCCCTAATAGCCATGACAGCCCCACACGGCCCGACATGGCCCAACGCCAGCCCGACACGGCCCAACACCAGCCAGACACGGCCCGACGCCAGCCAAACACGGCCCGACGCCAGCCCCACACGGCCCGACGCCAGCCCCACACGGCCCGACACCAGCCCCACACGGCCCGACACGGGCCCACACGGCCCGACGCCACCCCCACACGGCCCGACGCCACCCCCACACGGCCCGACGCCACCCCCACACGGCCCGACGCCACCCCCACACGGCCCGACGCCACCCCCACACGGCCCCACATGGCCCGACACCAGCCCCACACAGCCCGACACCAGCCCCACACAGCCCGACACCAGCCCCACACGGCCTGTTTCTTCTTTCCCCCTCAAGCTTTTCAAAGCTCGGACTCTTCTGGAACTGCGACAGGCCCGGAGACGTCAGCTCCAGCCCTGGGTACCGACTGCTGGGCTTTCCAGCCTCAGTACACCTGATTCAGCTCTGCAACACAGCACCAAGTGGGTCAGGAGAAGGCTGACACACGAGACCTGGGACACTTCACCTCTGACACTGTGCATACCTATTTCACACCCAACTGAACTGTTCTGTGTTAGTCTCTTTGGTTTGTCCGTTTTTGGACTATTATTTTATACACATAGAAACAGATCATACAACCGCAGTTCTGGAAGAAGTGGAACTGTTTTGGTATGTTTAGAAATTTTTTGTTTAATTTAATTTCTTTTTTTGGGATAAGAGATTTAAAAATCTATCAAAATGCAATCCATGTTATCATTGGTTGATCTTGGTGGTTGATCTTGGCGGTTGATCAAATCACAGTGGTCATGGTGTCTAAATGCAAACTGACAAGAGTTCTGGTAATGTGTCTGGTGCAAGTCAACACCTCATGGGTGAGAGATTAGGAAATCACGGCAGACTCGAACAGGAAAGGCCGAACTTCCCCTCACCACAGGCAGCCTGGACTCATTGTGTGTGCGTCGCAGCGCTGGACGGAGCGATGGACGGAGCGATGGAAGGTGAGATGGAGGTGTAGGAAGGTGTGTGTCTGTCCATAACAACACAGGAGTTTCAGCTCATGTTGGTTAAAAAGCTCTGAACTACTGAAGCCTACTGTTGCCAAGTGCAGATTTCAGATGAGAGCAAACCTTAAGAAGTACATGTATGTATTTAACATGTTGTTAGGGTACCATTATAGTCTTTTAAAATGTATACACTGAGTAAGAAAATTGCCTTCAACATGATGATGAGGTTGGATAAATGCCACATTAATCCGTGCTAATCCAGCGTTTGATTCCTGAACAGGTCACAGCCATGTTATAACGCACGACGACATCTCTGACATTCTCAGCGAATACGATGAGTACAACAGCAGCGAGTACTTCATCACCATCCACTCCTACAATCCCGATCACGCCCTGGCCTGCAATCAGCTGTCCCTCCCAGACTTGAACGGCTTCCTCTGCGGCTTCTACGTGCTCGTCTTCCTCCTGGCCGTCGCTGGGAACCTGGTGGTGAGCTGGGTGGTGTTGGGCTCCAGCCGTCAGAGGCTCAGCCCGTCCGAGCTCTTCCTGTTCCACCTGGCCCTAGCGGACCTGCTGCTGGCCCTCACGCTGCCGCTGTCGGCCGTGTCCGTCCTGCGGGGCTGGATGTTTGGGGACTTTGTCTGCAAGCTGGTCAGCATGTCCCTGGAGGTGAACTTCTACACCAGCGTGCTGTTCTTGGTCTGCATCAGTGCTGAGCGCTACGTGATGGTCGTGCACACCGTCAGGGACGCCAGGGGCGGGCGTGGCGGGCGGAGCGCTCGCAGCTGGGTGGCCTGTGCGTTTGTCTGGGGCCTGGGTTTGGTCCTCTCCCTGCCCACCGCCGTATACAACCTCACCTACCCCTCCCAGGCTCGAGACGGTCAAATGCAATGCGGCGAGCACTACGACACCTCCAGCGCCCACCAGTGGCGTTTCGCCATGCGCATGCTCAGTCATCTGCTGGGGTTCCTCCTGCCCCTGGTGGCCATGCTGGGCTTCTATGGCGTGACCATCGCCCGGCTAGTTCACACCCGCAGCCTGAGGAAGCAGAGGGCCATGCGGGTCATCGTGGCGGTGGTGGTGGCGTTCTTGCTCTGCTGGTGCCCATACCACGTGACCATGATGATGGACACTCTCCTGAGGGCCGAGCTGGTGGACTCCAGCTGCCGGAGGAGACACCAGGCAGACTTGGCCCTGCAGGTCACACACAGTCTAGGCGTGCTGCACTGCTGCGTCAACCCCGTCCTGTACGCCTTCGTGGGGGAGAAGTTCCGCGCCAACCTGCGCAGACTCACGAGGAGGCTGTGGGAGAGGGAGTCTGTCTCTAGGTACAGCAGATCAACATCAAATACCTCCCAGGAGGGCAACAATGCCCTTATGTGATTCCATCAGGGAATATAGAAGGAAAGCCAAGCTTCTGCAATATCCACCTCGGACACTAGAGGTCACTATAAAATTGTTTCTGAAGATGAAAAAAACTTGGTCATCCTTAGACGTAATTCTGCACCTGCAGTTTTATATTTCAATTTTAATTTGCTTCATGTCCAAAATGAAAATTCTGCTATTCACTTAACTGCGATGAGATGGTTAAGAAACATATTTTTCTGGTCGTTTGGTGTTTGACTGGATGTGTGTGTGTGACTACCGTTAAGAGTTAAAGTGTACCCGTCAGCCTTTAAACAGCCCGAGCAAACAGTGACCTACTTAAAGCAAATCAAGAGCAAAGAGCTCCCTCTAGAGGTGAGTTTGTGATCTGCAACTTGATAACATTCTCAAATATCATTGCATAATCACAAGGTTATATCAACACCTACAGTATCAACCACTTTCCACTGATCCACAATGTACACACGATGCCTGCAGGACTTTGTTTACACTGGTGTTTTATCTGTACATTCATGAATATGTTTTTGTATTCAATGTTCCTGTTTGTCATTATGAACCACAAGTGAGAACCGTAACAGAAATGAAGTGTAGTGTTTGCGTAAATTCAGGCTAAGGTTTCCTGTTCACTAGAGTTACACATATTGTGTGAAATCTAGCGATTTTTTTTTCTTTTTTTATTTCCTTTATATGTTTTGCTAAAGTGTGAAAATCACAGTAAACAGCACTGCAGATTCCTTCGTGTGGCACACATGGGTTACCACTTTAAACCTCGGGGTGAAGGTTCAGCCTGGTGAATCGTAGTTTGTATCGTAGTTGCTGTAACATTTACAAAAAAGTCATTTATGTTCATTTAAATTAAAAGTGTGATCCACAACATTTGAGATATAAATGTGTGTGTATTTGTAATTTTGTATGAACATGCGTGCCTACATGTGAACATACACTGTGTGTATGCGTGTGTTTCTGTGTAATTCATTTGTACATAATTTGTGCATTACTGTAATAATGCAATATCATGTACATTTCTGCTCTGCAGTAGTGCATAGGGAGTAGTGCTCAAGCAGTAGAAAGTAGACAGTGGAGCACAGGCAGTAGTGCACAGGCAGTAGTGCACAGGCAGTAGTGCACAGGCAGTAGTGCACAGGCAGCAGAGCACAGGACATATAGTGCAGACAGAAGTGTAGAAAGACTACTGTACATGTAACACACTGAGCAGTGAGCAATCCCCCAGGGGCAGTGACATCACTGTTTGCTGATTGCATTAGTGGGGTAACATGTCAACTACATCCAAGAGTACACAGAAACTCAATAGAGTATATATCAGTAGAATATATCAGTAGAATATATATCAGTAGAGTATATAGATCAGTAGAGTATATCAGTAGACTATATATATATCATTAGAGTATATCAGTAGAGTATGTCTTAGTAGAATTTATCAGTAGAGTATATAATTAGAATATGTCTTAGTATAATATATCAGTAGAGTATATCAGTAGAATTTATCAGTAGAGTATATAATTAGAATATGTCTTAGTAGAATATATCAGTAGAGTATATATCAGTAGAATATACCAGTGATGTTTCAGTAGAGTATGTCTCAGTGGAGTACATCTCAGTAGAATATATTTCTGTGGAGTATGTGTCAGTGGAGTATATTTCAGTGGATTATGTGTCAGTAAAGTATATTTCAGTGGAGTATGTTAGTTGTTCTCAACTACACTGTAACTATTCAATTTCAGCATTACCATGCAATTTTATTAATTCTTAATTCTTCAGTCTTTATCTTCACCCCTCATGCATGTGTGTGTAAGTGGGTGTGTGCCTGTGTTTGTGTGTGGGGGGGGGGGGGTGTAACTTTGGCAAAATCAGTTCTATGCATTTGGAGAGGTAATTACAAGATTTAGCAAGCTTTTTTTCATTGTGCACCATTATGGTGTTGATTTAATAATTTGTACAGTTGTAATTTTATTTATTTTACTGTAGTCTGACTACACACACGTAATATAAACTGAAGCCATAATTAGATCAACAGTTTGTGAAACGCTGTTTGGAGAAAACCATCCTGTGAACAACACCTCTCCAACATATCGAAACTTGCGTAAAACATCCAAAGTTTTCTACTGCCAAGTGGTTCATGTATTGGTAGTCTACTTCAAGCGTAAGCCTGTTTATTAAACTGTGATTAATACTCTATTCGTATGAGTATCTTTGAGTATTAATACTCTTCACGCTTTGTGTCCTGTGTCGTTAGTAAATGATCTAATAGGCAGAGCTAGCTGTGCGTCTACACATTTGCCTAATTTGAGTTATACACAAAAGTAAAAAGGTACGTCGGTTTGGTGTATATAACCCATAGTGCAGCGTCCAGTGGGAGAAGTACGTGGCAGTGATTCCTGGCTCATTTTTGTTCCGTATTAAAACAGGGAACATACCTTTATACTGACATTTAACCTTTAAAAACCACACTTATGCTAACGTTCCTGCTTTCTTGGCAAGATGCCTCCTGGTCCGGTAGAAGACCAGGTAAGGGTCAACTCACCTCTGGCCAGGTGAGGGTGAGGAACTTCAGGACGTTCTTCAGCTCACCTGTGGTCTCAGGAGCTGGTTTGAAGGACCCACTGTGTTAGTGTTTCCACAGACACTGAGCACAGGAGAATGCTGTAACCTGCTCGGCCTCCAGGTGTGACACTGCATGACCCCTGAGCAGGTGATGGAGCCGAGCCCGTTGACTTTTCACAAGTTGGTGCTAGATAACTGGGAAAATGTAATATTTTGGAACACATTAATTGCCATTCTAATTGTGATTCAATTTCTGGAGTATAGTATGATGTATTATAATTTTTAAATAGCAGCAAAACGTTTAAAGTTGCTGTAATACATGTTTAAAGGTGCTTTTGGGGAATATTTGGAACGAGGGGGCGGGACTGAGGAGAAAAGGTCAGAGGTTAATCCTGGAGCAATAGCAAGAACTACAGAGACGACAGATGAGAAGACAGAGCACTAGAGACGGCGGAGAGTTCAAATTGATTACAACTTTTTTTCACACAGAAAATAACGATTTGTACCACTGAAATATTTTTACTGGTTTGGCACATCTCAGTTACACACACAAAATGCAGAAAAACAATTTATTGAAGAGATTTCTAGAGCAACAGCTAAAAGTACCCTTTGAACGTAAGTATTGATTCATGGCATCACTGTAAATATTATACTGTGACAAAAATATTATGATGGAATAATACAATTTCTTTCACCCAGTTTTAATCAAGGCCCCTAGTGCCACAATATAATTTGACTGTAACGTAGTAGCAGTTAGGGTAATAATGCTGGCATAATGTCTGCATTTTTCAGTTATTGCAGTTATTGCAGATTAGGCTAAAGCACACTGAGTGCTGCATGTGTGATCACTGTACACTGTACACAGGCTGGACTGAAGCCACTGTACGTGTGTACTGAGTTAGGGCTCAGTCCGTGTGTATCACTGCTGGGGTGTAGCCAGGGACTGCTCTATTGGTTTAAATGAGGCATAAAGGTTTAAATGGCCTCTGGACCTCTGACTGTGGCTTTATGTTTGACCTCTCTCACTAGCTTTCCTATATATAGAAGTTTGTTTCTTCCTTTAAATATACACCACATGACGGCAACCTAATGAATAATTCATGAAGGCACTTCCCACCTGCCAAACAACATAAAGATGACTGATGCCATTAATGGAGGTTCATCTGTAACGATTTTCATACTTCATGCTTAATTCATAATTCAAACTTCATTTAATTTTATGGCCATAGAAACAAAGGGTCATTATTGCCTCCATTCACGAACTATGTAGTGCTTGCCATCCAATAGGGTGCGTCCTGTCGGCCACACGTCTGGGGTCGGGACAGGACACTGCTCAACTGCTCTGCCTTCCTGAATATCACCACGGTGAATATCACCACGGTGAATATCACCACGGTGACAGGCTGCTAGCAAACCCCTCTCCCCCTCCCTCAACACTTCAATCTTGCTTTTTTGCAATTATCTGATAAGGAACGCGTATACGAATTATCCCCCCCCCCCTCCCCCCCAAATCGGCTCCAAGGAAACAGTGTGGTTTCTGTTGCAGCGTTGCTATGGTGACGGCTGCATTTCCCTCACCTGACTGTTTGTCGTCTGTGTTTTTGGAAGCAGAGATGGTCCAGGCCTCCGTGGTGCAGAGTGAAACCCCAGCATGGTGAGAATTACCCCGCGTGGTGCCTGGTGCCTGGTGCCCGGTGCCTGGTGCCCGGTGCCTTGTGCCCGGTGCCTTGTGCCCGGTGCCCGGTGCCTTGTGCTTGGTGCCTGGCCGTGGAGACCCTCAGACAGTGCCAACCGGAGCTCTGGGGTTTATGGGTTTCTTTGGCCTAATTTCTTAACAGCCACAGGGCCGTCTTGAGATATTTTCCTTATACTGTATTACAAATACTTGAATTCTGAAACATGAGGCAGATGTTGTGACGCAAACAATCTCCCGGGTGTTTACCAAACCACACCTGACCTTTCAGCAACACCACGCAGTGCTGTTAGTTTGCTGTGTGCTGCTACGCTGACGTGCACACACACACACACACACACACACACACACACACACACACACACACACACACACACACATGGATGTGTGTAAGCAGGAGGAAGTACCTTGCCACATTCGTGGGTGTTACACCGTTCCTTCGGTTGCCACATTCGTGTGTGTTAAGACTTTCCTTCTAGGGTTTGTTGGCATGGCATCAAAACGATCCCACTGCTGTATTGCAGACACAATGTGACAGAAACAAATGTTTGAGTGATTTGTCAATAAAGCCCAATGATAGTCACACTGAGACTGTGTCTGCAGGCTCTTCACCATCAGGCCATTCAAATAAAGCCACGGTCCCTACTGTTGAACTCACACACTCAGTCATGTTCAAGCTCAGTCATGTCTACACACGCACACGTCTACACACACTCTCTTACACTGTGATGGCGTGGACACACACACGTGGATACACACACGTCTACACACACTCTTACACCGTGACGGCGTGGACACACACGTAGACACACACACACGTCTACACACTCTTACACCGTGATGTCGTGGACACACACACACACACGTTTACACTCTCTTACACCGCGATGGCATGGACACACACACGTGGACACACACGTCTACACACACTCTCTTACACCGTGACGTCGTGGACACACACACACACACACGTCTACACACTCTCTTACACCGTGACGTCGTGGACATACACACACACACACGTCTACACACTCTCTTACACCGTGACGTCGTGGACACACACACACGTCTACACACTCTCTTACACCGTGACGGCGTGAACACACACACACACACACACACACACGTCTACACACTCTCTTCCACCGTGACGTCGTGGACACACACACACGTCTACACTCTCTTACACCGTGACGTCGTGGACACACACACACACACACGTCTACACACTCTCTTACACCGTGACGGCGTGGACACACACACACACGTCTACACACTCTCTTACACCGTGACGTCGTGGACACACACACACGTCTACACACTCTCTTACACCGTGACGGCGTGAACACACACACACACACACGTCTACACACTCTCTTACACCGTGACGGCGTGAACACACACACACACACACACACACACGTCTACACACTCTCTTACACCGTGACGGCGTGAACACACACACACACACACACACACGTCTACACACTCTCTTACACCGTGACGGCGTGGACACACACACACACACACACACACACACACACGTCTACACACACTCTTACACCATGACGGCGTGGACACACACACACACACACACACACACACACACGTCTACACACACTCTTACACCGTGACGGCGTGGACACACACACACACACACACACACACGTCTACACACTCTCTTACACCGTGACGGCGTGGACACACACACACACACACGTCTACACACTCTCTTACACCGTGACGGCGTGGACACACACACACACACACACACACACACACGTCTACACACTCTCTTACACCGTGACGGCGTGGACACACACACACACACACACACACACACGTCTACACACACTCTTACACCGTGACGGCGTGGACACACACACACACACACACACACACACACGTCTACACACTCTCTTCCACCGTGACGGCGTGGACACACACACACACACACGTCTACACACTCTCTTCCACCGTGACGGCGTGGACACACACACACACACACACACACACACACGTCTACACACTCTCTTCCACCGTGACGGCGTGGACACACACACACACACACACACACACACACACGTCTACACACTCTCTTCCACCGTGACGGCGTGGACACACACACACACACACACACACACACACGTCTACACACTCTCTTACACCGTGACGGCGTGGACACACACACACACACACACACGTCTACACACTCTCTTCCACCGTGACGGCGTGGACGTGGACTGCTGTGTTCTGCTTCTCTCCATCTGATGCCCTTCAGACACATTGAGTGTTTAGCATTGTTGAGTCTGAAACACAGTGCTAACGTTCTGGAGATTTAGGGCACACTTGCACACTTGCACACTGGCCTGCCAGTTACATTTAAGCAGTTGAAGGAAAAACAAAATGGCCTTTTCAGAAAATAACAGATGCCCTTTACAAAATGCACTGATCCTGGATCAGTTGTTAATAAGGATCCAAGATGAGCATTGTGCCAGAGCAGATGTGAGATCAGTGTGTCCTACTGTAAGATTACTAACGTTTGCTGTTTTGGATGGGGTCTGTTTGTGTGTCACACACTTTCACGCTGAGGCCCTTTGCACCCAATGTAAGTCTGTCCTGAAGATAACCTAATCATGAGTTCAGTTTTTCGTACACTCTGTGTTAATGTACTCCGTGTTAATACACTCTGTGTTAATGTACTCCGTGTCAGAATGGACCGCTGCAGAGGTTTTGACAATAAACCAAAAATGTTGAGTGGTTTTGTATTTTTGAATGAAACTTTGCACCTACAAAATGATGGAGACCCCTGCTTGGTTGCCGTAGTAGCGCTGAGACTGGACAGGTTTGTGTCCTGGTGGCAGAGACGCCATGTTGGTGCAATCTGCCTGAGTCATTTGTTTCCCTCATTCAATACTATTGGCCAGATAAAATAAAAAAAAAAGCAGAGGTTGGTGTGTGTGTGTGTGTGTGTGTGTGTGTGTGTGTGTGTGTGTGTGTGTGTGTGTGTGTGTGTGTGTGTGTGTGTGTGTGTGTGTTTGTGTGTGTGCATGCCAGCTGGAAAAAAGGCACTGTTTTGTTTTAATGGAATATGTCAGCCAGGAGAGCTCTGTGCATTCATCATCCCCTCGGCTGGACCTCAGCCAAAGGAGGTGTGTGTGTGTGTGTGTGTGTGTGTGTGTGTGTGTGTGTGTGTGTGTGTGCTTGCTGATCCTGTGGAGTAAATGTTCCTCAGCTTGAGGTGAGAACTGAATTCAGCCACATAGCCAACAAGAAACACGAACCGTACTGTGCGTGGCAGAACGAAGCCCCTCCCACTGAGGACACTTGGCTGCCAGAAGCTCCTCCCACTGAGGACACTTGGCTGCCAGAAGCCCCTCCCACTGAGGACACTTGGCTGCCTGTTTTTTTGTTGTTGTTTGTTTTTGTGAGATGTGTGTCGTGGTTGGTCCTGACCTATAATTGGGTATAAAGCTACAAACTGTTCTAAGTGTAACAGGCAGTGGAGGTTTAGAAACATGGCTGTCCCTGGGTGAGGCACTTTGTAAACATCATTTCTCTGCCTAAGTAGAGATATATCACTGTCATGGTGATGCCGAGGATCTTCAACACAACCAACCCCTTTATCTGATCCTGCAGAATTCCCTCTTGTGTCACCAAACCTGTGCAGATCTAACGAAAACAAACCAGAGAAAGGGATTATTATCTGCCTGAAAAGGACAGCTGAAATGACAGGGTTCTGTGTCCTGAGCGTTTGTTTGAAACTGTCTGTTTATTCCATAACAGCACTGCTGAGAAAGTTATCACTGACTACACCTCTCACCAGTCAGACCTCAAGAACAAGAGTTTCTGACAGGGGCAGGGGGCTAGGTGTTGACACAGAGGGACATAACCCTCTTCTCTAAGTGTTCTGCAGGCTCCCGGCCTCCTAAGAGGGCAAAAGAAGAGTCCTGGCAAAAGAAAAGTCCCTCCCCTGGCTATACGATATGATGCAGGATTGCCGAAAATGTGACCTCTTTAGTCTAAATCTGGACAGATATAATTCTCAAGGGTTTTTGCTACCAGTAATTTATTTTTCTACTCATCTTGTCATAAATACAGACCTTATTCACATGGGAAATTCTTCAGGGGTTATTATTACATGACTTGATATACAAGTCGTATTTATTTCTTGCATCAATTATAATATATAGGCCTACACAATATTTATTTTCACTCTTATACTGTGCCATGCTACAAAAATAATAGTCTTATGGTTTTAATATTCAACAGAATAAAAACGGATTTGTTTTGTTGTATCTTTAATTACAGAGAATCAATAATTACGGTAATTCTGTTTTAGGAGAGTGTGGTAATATTTACTTAAAGTAATCTGACCTGGGGTAAACAGAAGCAAATAATCTGTGCTGACTGGAGACTTTTTTCATGTGAATTCTGAATGATGAAAAGTGTATTTGACAGGCCATGATCCCGCGACGCCTCGGGCCATAATCCCACTGACAGGGCGGTGACAGGACTCAGGACGCCAGACAGCTGACCCACTCAGCAGTACTGTGAAGACGGTGTACCGTATGCCAGAAACGGCCGGAAAAACAAAGAATAAACAACAGCTGAAAGCGAATCAGGTGAATCAGGTCTGTGGTGATAGCTGCTTACCGCAACGAGAAAAGACGAAATGCATTTTCCTACAAATCACAGAACACTGTGTGATATAAAGTGAACGGCGAGAGCTGTGTTTATTTGTAAAGGTGTGTTGAACCTACATGAGTGATTCCCAGAGCGAGAGGCAGGTGTTTTCTGACCACAAGATGGAGGCATTTGAGCAAGTGAACGAGACTCCATCACACTATCACACTATCCAGTGCCACCCCTGAGTGCACTACTCTGGTTTATTAGGACACTATCTTTCTCAGAAGGTTGTTAAACAACGTCCCGTTCAGCTTTTATTAAGATGAAACAAATTAGAAGTGGTGACATTAGGATGAAACAAACCAAATTGGTGACATTTCCGTAGTTAGTGTGTAGATTTGGTGTCTTATCCTTATTTAAATTACACTTAAGACACATCATCCTAAAATAAGTTATCTTGTTTACGGACTCTCTGGAGCGCGCAGTGCGGGCGCGTGGACAGCGTTGTCCGCGAGCTCCGCGGGAGAGCTCGCGCTTCCGTTGAGGTTCCGTGTCAACACGGCCTCATTAATCTCCGGTCCGCCTCCGAGACACTCCTAAACGGGGCCAGAGAGGACAAGCGCTCCCCGGGGACCCCCCCCCCCCCCCACCTCTGCTCTCAATGGCTCAAAGTCAAATGCCGTTTGTACCTTTTTGTACTTGACGTTAACGTTCCTATAAGTGCGCCGTGTTTTGCCAGGTCGGCTACTGCATTTATATTTTTAATTTTGCCTTCTACACAGATGTAACGTAGTATTATGTAGCTTTTAGCGTG
The DNA here is from genome assembly GCF_052324685.1 of Brachyhypopomus gauderio. Classification (NCBI taxonomy): domain Eukaryota; kingdom Metazoa; phylum Chordata; class Actinopteri; order Gymnotiformes; family Hypopomidae; genus Brachyhypopomus; species Brachyhypopomus gauderio. The sequence goes on from NC_135218.1 coordinate 27,141,289, forward strand.
CATATGTGAGCACGCTCATATTAGCTCAGTCCGATCACAGCATTTTACATTTACTACGTGTGTGCCAACCATATCACCTTGAAAGGCGATTACCGTCCCCTCTAACGACTGGTGGTTGGACTGTGTCTCAGGCCAATCAGAGCAAACACAGTCGGATCAGGGAGAGTAGCCTCATTGTGTTAACTTCCCAAACTCGGACAGAAAGTCGACCCAGGGTGAAATAGGGTGTACTGTCCTGGAAGTGTACATTAGGATTGCACATGACTCTTTCATGGACTCTGCAGCCTAAATATGTAGGACAAGTTTTAAACTAGAATGCATTGTATGTACTATTATGTGTCTAGTCCATGACTGCGTCAATAATCACCCTGTTTAAGAGCACAGACAGTCATTAAGTTTGAATAATTAAATGTATTAGCCTTATAATATTATTAGTAATAATATTAATTACAATAGTTGAACAAATACAGCACCCTTCAAATGATCAAGGTCACTTAACAAAGGTCACTTTATTCAAAGATAAACAAAAACCTAGTGAAGAAATAAAAGTGGGAAAAGACTTTAGGATGGACTTTGAAGGTAGACAGAGGTGCAGATATAGGTAGAGGTTTCAGAGGATAGGGTTAGCAATGCTAAATATACTCACCACCCACAGTGGACACCCACAGCCTGACCCTGGGGACAGTTAGCAGATCAGAATCAGAGTACCAGTGTTTGTGAGATGGGATATATGTGAGTAATAGTTCACATACTGCAGGGCTTTGAAGGCAAGCGGCAGGATTTTAAAGTGCTCTGAAACTGCTAAGAATGGGGGTAATGTAAGCAGATATCTTAGTGGGTATTGGGACTGGCTGGAGAATTTTAAATATACTGGAGAGAGCAACGAGTGTTTGAAGGTAAACCATAGAGGAGATTTGCAGTGTAACCCGGAGGTGACCTGCCATGTTCTCAGCATCTTTAGAGGGAAACACAGGCCAGAATGGAGCAGTGTGAAGATGGAAAAGTGTAGTTTTGCTCAGGCTTAACGTGTGGGTCAAAGAGGACACAGAGGAACCGGCAGAGGAACCGGCACATCAACAGCAGGTAAGTGGTCAGAGTAGGCTGAGACTGAAGACATGGTAATTATAATAATTGCAGTTTTCTTGACATTTAGTTTTAGAAAGTTTGATGAATAGGTGCAGAAGCAGAAAAGGCAACAAGAACATGTAGATGTATTGACAATGAGGGTCATAGGACCTGATTTCAGAACATGGGGACCATGACCAGAGGTCAGAGGTCAGAGGTGAGAGATGAATGAAATGAGTTAAATATCAAACAGAAAGAGCTTTAATGTTGGGGTGGGGTCAGAATGATGTTGACGTGATCACAAAACTAAGGCTTTGATGTGAAGTAATCAGCAGTGTTAATGGTCCAACCTCATGTGCACTCTGCCTTTCTAATGCTGAAAAATAAGTCCAGTAATACAAGGCTGGTGTAGGTTTCAGTTGGCCAGTCCGTGAATCCGGCCTGAGAAAACAGGAGAACTCTTGTTAGTTAGATAGTTAGACACTAGGCTGAAACGTGTCACTGACCAGCTCACTCACGTTGACCTTTATGTCAATCCACGGGCAGAGAAGAAAAGCAACCTTGAAGCCCCTCGCCCATGCGATTCCATTACATCCCTTCTGGTACCGGTCCAAACTTCCAAAGTCTTGTGTGTGTGTGTGTGTGTGTGTGTGTGTGTGTGTGTGTGTGTTTGTGTGTGTGTATTTGCCTGCATGTGTGTTCTTGCATCCTGTTCACAATGAGAGGAGACACGTGTCTGGATGGCTCTGTGAGGACCTCTGACGATCTTATCCAGAGCGATTTACAAAGTGCTTTGCATCTGATCACAGAATACATCCTAGATAATAGTACAGATAGGCCAGAATTCAAGATACCATTGAGTCAGACTACTACTAAACTACAGGAGTCAATGTCATTACCTAGTGTTTTGCAAGTTAGACATTTGGTTTAGGTTAGTGCTTCTGTTTTAGAGATAAAATATTTAAATAAGCACAAAGTCAGTACAAAATATATGTAGATGTTTTTATATTTGAGCTATTGTTGTAGGTTAGGTTAGATTTGAGTTGTAGTTGAATTGTTGTTTTGGTTAGATTTGAGTAGTAGTTGAGTTTAAGTTGTAGTTGTTGTTTAGGTTAGACTTAAGTTGTAGTTTAGGTTAAATGTGTACGCGTGTGTGAGTGTGTTGATGCTAGTGATGCAGCTTAAAGCTGGAGCAGATTCGAGATCTGGGTGACCTTGTCGTGTGTGTGTGTGTGTGTGTGTGTGTGAGTGTGTGTGTGTGTGTGGAGTGTCTGAGTG
>NC_135218.1:27153631-27193631 GCF_052324685.1 Brachyhypopomus gauderio
TTCTTCCCACTGAGAACAGCCAGAAGAGATAAGGTAAGGCTGCTTTAGACACACACACACACACAAACATAAACACACATACACACAGAAAACACGCATGCACACACACACTTGAGGGTCACCTTACACTACTACCGTTTCACGTGAGCTGACGGTGCATTTCAGTGGGGCTAAAGCGGTTCTCGTTTCTGCTGCTCATCTCGTGTGTTCTCTGCTCTTCCCCTCTGCGGTCTAGTTGAGCTCTTCTCCCTGCCCTGACGTACCTGTGCTTACCATCTGATCTTTCCTCTTTCCCCACGCCATACCTGGTGGCTACTAGCTGATCTCTCAGGTGTGTGTGGAGAGAAAGATCAGCTGACTGTGTCCTTCTCTCCACGCTGAGAGTTCGGTCCGATCCTGCGACAGTGACCTCTTCCGCGTTGTGCAGAGGTCCGAGCCAGGATGTCCGCAAAGCGCAGAACGTCAATCATTCGTCACAACTCTCCACACAGACTGGGATGCGTCTAGAGCAAAAACTCGCGTTCCTACTAAACCGTTTGGCTTCAGTCGCTTCAGTGCTGCAGTGAAACATAATTTTGATCTTATTTGTATCTTCCTGTCTTTGTAACGCGTGCTTTTGCAGTTCTCATTTCTGGGGACTGAATTCTTTTGATGCTATAGGGACTGGTTCTTTTGATGCTATAGGGACTGGTGTTTCAGGGATTGGGGTTTTGTGGATTAGATGCTTTAGGGATTGATGTTTCAAGGATTGGTGTTTTGGGGCTTAATGCTTTATGGATTGATGTTTGGGAGATTGATGTTTCAGGACTTGTGTTTTGGGGATTGGTGTTTCAGGGATTAGTGTTTCAGGGATTGATATTTCAGGGATTAGTGTCTCCAGGATTGGTATTTCAGGGATTAGTGTTTCCGGGATTGGTATTTCAGGGATTAGTGTTTCAGGGATTGATATTTCAGGGATTGGTATTTCAGGGATTAGTGTCTCCAGGATTGGTATTTCATGGATTAGTGTTTCAGGGATTGATATTTCAGGGATTGGTATTTCAGGGATTAGTGTCTCCAGGATTGGTATTTCAGGGATTAGTATTTCAGGGATTGGTATTTCAGGGATTAGTGTCTCTAGGATTTCAGGGATTAGTGTCTCCAGGATTGGTATTTCAGGGATTAGTGTTTCAGGGATTGGTATCTCACGGAATTGATTGATTGTCTCAGCCCACCCTTCAGGTTTGTCTTGAATTCTCGCCAGGTGTTTTTACGGCATGTACAATCCCTTAAACATTTTGGCAGATTGGTCAGATTTGAAAGTGGTGGTGGGGGGGGGGGGGGGGGGGTGGAGTGGTGGGGGTGGTCTGAGAGTAGGGCTGAAGTTGTGGTTGGTTTGCCCATTATGTACTTCACTGCTTTTCCTGATTGGTCTGCTGCAGAACCCCCCCCCCCTCCCCCACTGCAGCAGATCACCCCTCCCCCCCCAGTTCTCTCCCAGCTCACGTACCTCAACGAGGTTTTTTCAGTTCCCACCAACCCCACATCCAACTGCTTTTCATTCACCCCCCATCAGCCATCACCCACTGGTCCTCTATGACACGCCCTTTTTGTCCCACACCCCCCCCCCCTCTCTCTCTCTCTCACACATACACACACACACACACACACACACACACACACACACCATGTGCCTCTCTCTGAACACTCTCCCTTCAGGCTGAAGGCTTTTGCTTTTATTCAGGCACGCTAGTACATGGCAGTCTGAAACAGTCCTGCTACGGCAGGACACAAACCTGTTTCTTATGTACTACTTGTATCTTGTTTGGACAGACAGACAGATAGACAGATGGTATTGTGTACATTGTGGAATACAGGAAGAGCTTTTTGCCAGAAATACAGACAGGGAGGAAGATTTGCAAGCAGTGAGCCCAGCAGGCGAACTCACAGTATAGAAGATTAGCTTCATTTTTGTCTTTGTAACAGCAAAAATTTCTTGTGGTATCAATCACAGGTGCGTAAAGTTGCACAGAGCCTGACAACACGTATTGTCACCCAGAGAAGCAACACAGAGGACAATGACTGATACATAAATTACATTTATGTATTTACAAAATACATTTAATTGGAATGTACTGTTCCCAGGTTGTATGCATGAGAGGAGATGGTGTGGGTGTATGTATGGGTGGAGGTGGTGTGGGTGTATGTATGGGTGGAGGTGGTGTGGGTGTATGTATGGGTGGAGGTGGTGTGGGTGTATGTATGGGTGGAGGTGGTGTGGGTGTATGTATGGGTGGAGGTGGTGTGGGTGTATGTATGGGTGGAGGTGGTGTGGGTGTATGTATGAGTGGAGGTGATGTGGGTGTATGTATGGGGGAGGTGGTGTGGGTGTATGTATGGGTGGAGGTGGTGTGGGTGTATGTATGTGTGGAGGTGGTGTGGGTGTATGTATGGGTGGAGATGGTGTGGGTGTATGTATGGGGGAGGTGGTGTGGGTGTATGTATGGGTGGAGGTGGTGTGGGTGTATGTATGGGGGAGGTGGTGTGGGTGTATGTATGGGTGGAGGTGATGTGGGTGTATGTATGGGGGAGGTGGTGTGGGTGTATGTATGAGTGGAGGTGATGTGGGTGTATGTATGGGTGGAGGTGGTGTGGGTGTATGTATGGGGGAGGTGGTGTGGGTGTATGTATGAGTGGAGGTGGTGTGTGTGTATGTATGGGTGGAGGTGGTGTGGGTGTATGTATGTGTGGAGGTGGTGTGGGTGTATGTATGGGTGGAGATGGTGTGGGTGTATGTATGAGTGGAGGTGGTGTGTGTGTATGTATGGGTGGAGGTGGTGTGGGTGTATGTATGGGTGGAGGTGGTGTGGGTGTATTTATGGGTGGAGGTGATGTGGGTGTATGTATGGGTGGAGGTGGTGTGGGTGTATGTATGGGTGGAGGTGGTGTGGGTGTATGTATGGGTGGAGGTGGTGTGGGTGTATGTATGGGGGAGGTGGTGTGGGTGTATGTATGGGTGGAGGTGGTGTGGGTGTATGTATGGGGGAGGTGGTGTGGGTGTATGTATGTGTGGAGGTGGTGTGGGTGTATGTATGGGTGGAGATGGTGTGGGTGTATGTATGGGTGGAGATGGTGTGGGTGTATGTATGGGTGGAGGTGGTGTGTGTGTATGTATGGGTGGAGGTGGTGTGGGTGTATGTATGGGGGAGGTGGTGTGGGTGTATGTATGGGTGGAGGTGATGTGGGTGTATGTATGGGTGGAGGTGGTGTGGGTGTATGTATGGGTGGAGGTGGTGTGGGTGTATGTATGGGTGGAGGTGGTGTGGGTGTATGTATGGGTGGAGGTGGTGTGGGTGTATGTATGGGGGAGGTGGTGTGGGTGTATGTATGGGTGGAGGTGGTGTGGGTGTATGTATGGGGGAGGTGGTGTGGGTGTATGTATGTGTGGAGGTGGTGTGGGTGTATGTATGGGTGGAGATGGTGTGGGTGTATGTATGGGTGGAGATGGTGTGGGTGTATGTATGGGTGGAGGTGGTGTGTGTGTATGTATGGGTGGAGGTGGTGTGGGTGTATGTATGGGGGAGGTGGTGTGGGTGTATGTATGGGTGGAGGTGATGTGGGTGTATGTATGAGTGGAGGTGATGTGGGTGTATGTATGGGTGGAGGTGGTGTGTGTGTATGTATGGGGGAGGTGGTGTGGGTGTATGTATGTGTGGAGGTGGTGTGGGTGTATGTATGTGTGGAGGTGGTGTGGGTGTATGTATGGGTGGAGATGGTGTGGGTGTATGTATGGGTGGAGGTGGTGTGGGTGTATGTATGGGGGAGGTGGTGTGGGTGTATGTATGGGTGGAGGTGATGTGGGTGTATGTATGGGGGAGGTGGTGTGGGTGTATGTATGGGTGGAGGTGGTGTGGGTGTATGTATGGGGGAGGTGGTGTGGGTGTATGTATGGGTGGAGGTGATGTGGGTGTATGTATGAGTGGAGGTGGTGTGTGTGTATGTATGGGTGGAGGTGATGTGGGTGTATGTATGAGTGGAGGTGGTGTGGGTGTATGTATGGGTGGAGGTGATGTGGGTGTATGTATGAGTGGAGGTGGTGTGTGTGTATGTATGGGTGGAGGTGATGTGGGTGTATGTATGGGTGGAGGTGGTGCGGGTGTATGTATGGGTGGAGATTGTGTGGGTGTATGTATGGGGGAGGTGGTGTGTGTGTATGTATGGGTGGAGGTGATGTGGGTGTATGTATGAGTGGAGGTGATGTGTGTGTATGTATGGGTGGAGGTGGTGTGGGTGTATGTATGGGTGGAGGTGGTGTGGGTGTATGTATGGGTGGAGGTGATGTGGGTGTATGTATGAGTGGAGGTGGTGTGTGTATGTATGGGTGGAGGTGATGTGGGTGTATGTATGGGTGGAGGTGGTGTGGGTGTATGTATGGGTGGAGATTGTGTGGGTGTATGTATGGGGGAGGTGTTGTGTGTGTATGTATGGGTGGAGGTGATGATAGGGTGTATGTATGAGTGGAGGTGGTGTGTGTGTATGTATGGGTGAGGTGAGTTGTCGGGTGTATGTATGGGTGGAGGTGGTTGTGGGTGTATGTGGTGGCGGTGGAGAGGGTGTCAATCATGGTGAGGTGTCTGAGGGTGATGTAGAGTGGAGGTGGTGGAGTATGACAGACTGGTATGCGTAGGTGGGTGGTTGTATGTATGGGGAGGTGGTGTGGGTGTATGTATGGGCTGGAGGCTGATGTGAGTATGTATGAGCTGGAGGTGGTGTGGAAGTATGTTATGCGGTGAGAGGTGATGTGGAGTCTGCTATGAGTGGAGGTGATGTGGGTGTATGTATGGGTGGAGGTGGTGTGGGTGTATGTATGGGGGAGGTGGTGTGGGTGTATGTATGTGTGGAGGTGGTGTGGGTGTATGTATGGGTGGAGATGGTGTGGGTGTATGTATGGGGAGGTGGTGTGGGTGTATGTATGGGGAGGTGGTGTGGGTGTATGTATGGGTGGAGATAGTGTGGGTGTATGTATGGGGGAGGTGGTGTGGGTGTATGTATGGGTGGAGGTGATGTGGGTGTATGTATGAGTGGAGGTGGTTCCCAGGTTTGAGTTTCTTATTGTGCTGCTGTCTTTCCTGTGTAGGCGGTTAGTACAGATTTTATTCAGGAATGGAAGTGTGGCTGCTGTGTTGTGGTGTGCTGTGACGTGGTGTGACTGCTGTGGCTTCTGTGTGTGGCTGCTGTGTGTGGTTGCTGTGTGTGGCTGCTGTGTGTGCCGTGCTGGGCTGCCTTTACCACTCTACATGTCCCTCTGGGTGGTAACAGTGCAGCTGCCTATACTGTTTAGCAGTGTGGCCTCTGTAGCGATCCGGCATAACTGCATACACATGTGGGATTATTTCAGTTTCTGAAGGAGAAAAAGTGTCTTATAGGTGATATAGACTGAGAAGTGTGGAGGGTCTGCGTCAGGTCTTAAGTGATATAGACTGTGAGAAGTGTTGAGGGTCTGTGTCAAGTCTTAAGAGATATAGACTGTGAGAAGTGTTGAGGGTCTGCGTCAGGTCTTAAGTGATATAGACCGTGAGAAGTGTGGAGGGTCTGTGTCAGGTCTTACGTGATATAGACTGTGAGAAGTGTGGAGGGTCTGCGTCAGGTCTTAAGTGATATAGACTGTGAGAAGTGTTGAGGGTCTGCGCCAGGACTTAAGTGATATAGACTGAGAAGTGTGGAGGGTATGTGTCAGGTCTTACATGATATAGACTGTGAGAAGTGTGGAGGGTCTGCATCAGGTCTTAAGTGATATAGACTGTGAGAAGTGTGGAGGGTCTGTGTCAGGTCTTAAGTGATATAGACTGAGAAGTGTGGAGGGTCTGTGTCAGGTCTTACATGATATAGACTGTGAGAAGTGTGGAGGGTCTGCATCAGGTCTTAAGTGAAATAGACTGTGAGAAGTGTTGAGGGACTGCGTCAGGTCTTAAGTGATATAGACTGAGAAGTGTGGAGGGTCTGCGTCAGGTCTTAATTGATATAGACTGTGAGAAGTGTGGAGGGTCTGCATCAGGTCTTACGTGATATAGACTGTGAGAAGTGTTGAGGGTCTGCGTCATGTCTTACGTGATATAGACTGTGAGAAGTGTTGAGGGTCTGCATCAGGTCTTACGTGATATAGACTGTGAGATATGTTGAGGGTCTGCGTCAGGTCTTACGTGATATAGACTGTGAGAAGTGTGGAGGGTCTGTGTCAGGTCTTACGTGATATAGACTGTGAGAAGTGTTGAGGATCTGCGTCAGGTCTTACGTGATATAGACTGTGAGAAGTGTTGAGGGTCTGCGTCAGGTCTTACGTGATATAGACTGTGAGATATGTTGAGGGTCTGCGTCAGGTCTTACGTGATATAGACTGTGAGAAGTGTGGAGGGTCTGTGTCAGGTCTTACGTGATATAGACTGTGAGATATGTTGAGGGTCTGCGTCAGGTCTTACGTGATATAGACTGAGAAGTGTGGAGGGTCTGTGTCAGGTCTTACGTGATATAGACTGTGAGAAGTGTGGAGGGTCTGTGTCAGGTCTTACATGATATAGACTGTGAGATATGTTGAGGGTCTGCGTCAGGTCTTACGTGATGTAGACTGTGAGATATGTTGAGGTTCTGCGTCCGGTCTTACGTGATATAGACTGTGAGATATGTGGAGGGTCTGTGTCAGGTCTTACGTGATATAGACTGTGAGAAGTGTTGAGGGTCTGCGTCAGGTCTTACGTGATATAGACTGTGAGATATGTTGAGGGTCTGCGTCAGGTCTTACGTGATATAGACTGTGAGATATGTTGAGGGTCTGCGTCAGGTCTTACGTGATATAGACTGTGAGAAGTGTGGAGGGTCTGTGTCAGGTCTTACGTGATATAGACTGAGAAGTGTGGAGGGTCTGTGTCAGGTCTTACATGATATAGACTGTGAGAAGTGTGGAGGGTCTGCATCAGGTCTTAAGTGATATAGACTGTGAGAAGTGTTGAGGGTCTGCGTCAGGTCTTAAGTGATATAGACTGAGAAGTGTGGAGGGTCTGTGTCAGGTCTTACATGATATAGACTGTGAGAAGTGTGGAGGGTCTGCATCAGGTCTTACGTGATATAGACTGTGAGAAGTGTGGAGGGTCTGTGTCATGTCTTAAGTGATATAGACTGTGAGAAGTGTGGAGGGTCTGTGTCAAGTCTTAAGTGATATAGACTGAGAAGTGTGGAGGGTCTGCGTCAGGTCTTAAGTGATATAGACTGTGAGAAGTGTGGAGGGTCTGCATCAGGTCTTACGTGATATAGACTGTGAGAAGTGTTGAGGGTCTGCGTCATGTCTTACGTGATATAGACTGTGAGAAGTGTTGAGGGTCTGCGTCAGGTCTTACGTGATATAGACTGTGAGATATGTTGAGGGTCTGCGTCAGGTCTTACGTGATATAGACTGTGAGAAGTGTGGAGGGTCTGTGTCAGGTCTTACGTGATATAGACTGTGAGAAGTGTTGAGGATCTGCGTCAGGTCTTACATGATATAGACTGTGAGATATGTTGAGGGTCTGCGTCAGGTCTTACGTGATGTAGACTGTGAGATATGTTGAGGGTCTGCGTCATGTCTTACGTGATATAGACTGTGAGAAGTGTTGAGGGTCTGCGTCAGGTCTTACGTGATATAGACTGTGAGATATGTTGAGGGTCTGCGTCAGGTCTTACGTGATATAGACTGTGAGAAGTGTGGAGGGTCTGTGTCAGGTCTTAAGTGATATAGACTGAGAAGTGTGGAGGGTCTGTGTCAGGTCTTACATGATATAGACTGTGAGATATGTTGAGGGTCTGCGTCAGGTCTTACGTGATGTAGACTGTGAGATATGTTGAGGTTCTGCGTCCGGTCTTACGTGATATAGACTGTGAGATATGTGGAGGGTCTGTGTCAGGTCTTACGTGATATAGACTGAGAAGTGTGGAGGGTCTGCGTCAGGGATATGACATCACAGACCTATGATGTCAGAAGCCTAACATGTCAGAGAGAACGTTTTGAAACTATACGGTGTCGTTTTTGCCTTCTCACCTCAGACCGAGGGACAGTACCTCATTACAGGAGAAACGATGGCACCTCTGCACTCTGCTGCTAGAGGACAAAACTGCTATTGCAGCCCCAGTGAATTGTGGGTGAGTGGAGAGGCCCCAGCTGTGGTGTGCTCAGGCCTTGCTAACAGGTGCTGTGTGTATTGGTGTGCTAGGGAAAACACACACATGCTCCTTTTATGCCCCGTGTCCTTACCGGCTTCCCCTGCGCAATCGAGCTGGGAATGTAGTGGCTGCTGTAAAAGCAACGATTTGTGTTTCTCCATCTCTCCACTTGACTCCATCTGTCTGTCTCTTCCTCCGCGTGTCGTTCCAGTGACGTTATTGCATTTGGGGCTGAGCTGGAGGTGGATTGGGGGGTACACACAGGGGATCGTGGGACAGGTGGATGCAGGTGTTGTTGGCTCTAAATGTCTCCCATAGAAGTTTTTTAACCCTGAGATGAATCTCTGTCTCCCTCATCAGCTCGTTCATGGCTCCCAGCATGCGTCTCCCGGGTAGCCGTTACACCGGAGGATTTTCTCTCTCGTCTCACTAATGTCTCAGCGGCTCTTAAATGAGCCCATGCTGTGTGCCCTGCAGACAGCTAAGGAGAAATGCATTAGCCCTGAAAACTCGCCGAACAAGCTCCCAGTTTTTGGGTGGATCACCTCTACACATGTGAACACAGTCTAGAGACGTAGCGTCTCCCCTACAGTCTGTTTGGACACTGATGCAACAGTGTCAGATATCTGGACCATAATGCTGTGCAGATGTGTTCGCAATAAGAGAGAGTTCTCCAGCTTTCAGTAGCTCTGCTGTCACTCTGTTGTGTTTTTATTGCATACATGCTGTAATTTTGTGTATTCTCCAGGAGTGTATAGTTCATGCATAGTGGTGTGGTGGTCTGGGTTTGATTCTCAGTCCGGTCCGCTCTGTGTGGAGTTTGCATGTTCTCCCTCTGCCTGTGTGGGTTTTCTCCGGGTACTCCGGTTTCTTCCCACAGCGTGTTTGGTTGATTGGTTACTCTAAATTGTGTGTGTGTGTGTGTGTGTGTGTGTGTGTGTGTGTGTGTGTGTGTGTGTGTGTGTGTGTGTGTGTGTGTGTGTGTGTGTGTGTGTGTGTTTGCCATGTGGTGGACTGGCAAACCTGCCCATTGTGACCCCGACTAGTATAAGATGTCATAAACCAATCAGATGGCCTGGCTCAGAACCTTCTAACCTATTGATTCAAAGCCATGTGTTTGGGGATTTTGTATATAGAAGTAAAAGCCCAGCTCAGCCTGGACGGTGACCAGTCAGAGCGGGCCAGAATGGAACCTGCCTGCTGCGTTGGAGTTGGACGTCTGTGTTGGGGACATTTTGGGGGAAGATGTTTCTGCTGTATGTTTCATATGTCTCCTGGCCTGGGGGATTTAGCAGCCTCAGAACCTCCGCTGACAGGAGGTCGGTGTTGTAGCCACTCAACCCACTCCGCCCACTCCGCCCACTCCACTCACTCCGCCCACTCCGCCCACTCCACCCACTCCACTCACTCCGCCCACTCCGCCCACTCCACCCACACCGTCCACTCCGCCCACTCCACTCACTCCGCCCACTCCGCTCACTCCACTCACTCCGCCCACTCCACTCACTCCACTCACTCCGCCCACTCCACTCACTCTGCCCACTCCGCCCACTCCACTCACTCCGCCCACTCCGCCCACTCCACTCACTCCGCCCACTCCGCCCACTCCACTCACTCCGCCCACTCCGCCCACTCCGCCCACTCCGCCCACTCCGCTCACTCCGCTCACTCCGCCCACTCCGCTCACTCCACTCACTCCGCCCACTCCACTCACTCTGCCCACTCCGCCCACTCCACTCACTCTGCCCACTCCGCCCACTCCACTCACTCCACTCACTCCGCCCACTCCGCCCACTCCGCCCACTCCGCCCACTCCGCCCACTCCACTCACTCCACCCACTCCGCCCACTCAACCCACTCCGCCCACTCCAGAGGCATGTCCCTGTTAGCAGTGCGGCAGTGTCTGTGTTCCTGCTGTCTTCTGAACATTAGCTCACAAATGACCACTAAGTGGAGCTGTTGAGATTTTACTTACCTGCTTACTGGCCAGAGACACAGTTGTTTTTATTTTTGTTTAAAACAAAATTTTTGTTTTATTTAATGGGGTGGGGGTTACAGGGTGGGGGTTGCAGGGTGGGGGTTACAGGGTGGGGGTTACAGGGTGGGGGTTGTAGGGTGGGGGTTGTAGGGTGGGGGTTGTAGGGTGGGGGTTGCAGGGTGGGGGTTGCAGGGTGGGGGTTACAGGGTGGGGGTTACAGGGTGGGGGTTGTAGGGTGGGGGTTACAGGGTGGGGGTTGCAGGGTGGGGGTTGCAGGGTGGGGGTTGTAGGGTGGGGGTTGCAGGGTGGGGGTTACAGGGTGGGGGTTGCAGGGTGGGGGTTACAGGGTGGGGGTTGTAGGGTGGGGGTTGTAGGGTGGGGGTTGTAGGGTGGGGGTTACAGGGTGGGGGTTGCAGGGTGGGGGTTACAGGGTGGGGGTTACAGGGTGGGGGTTACAGGGTGGGGGTTACAGGGTGGGGGTTGTAGGGTGGGGGTTACAGGGTGGCGGTTGTAGGGTGGGGGTTACAGGGTGGCGGTTGCAGAGACATGGGCTTGGCGAAAGAAAAGCACAGAATCTTGATCAGCCTTGAGGTGAAAAAGACTGATTCTCTCTCTTTCTCTCTGCGGCATACATACACACACACACACACACACACACACACACACACACACACACACACACACACACACACACACACACACACACACACACACACACACACACACGTTTGGTTGGATTCTGTTGTGTTTTAGTTTGTTGAAGAAGGAGCATCTGTCCTGTTTGCACATGTACCTGTTTGCATGACTAATGTGGAAACTGAACAGCTCTTTACATTCCTGTCTTTACATTAATATATTTACATTAATATCTTTACATTCCTGTCTTTACATTAATATCGTTACATTCCTGTCTTTACATTCTTGTCTTCACATTAATATCTTTACATCCCAATCTTTACATTAATATCTTTACATTCCTAACTTTACATTCTTGTCTTTACATTCATATCTTTACATTCCTATCTTTAGATTCTTCTCTTTACATTAATATCTTTACATTCCTGTCTTCACATTAATATCTTTACATTCCTATCTTTATATTCCTGCCTATACATCCCTACCTTTACATTCCTATCTTTACATTCATACCTTTACATTCAAATCTATATGTTGTTTGCAGATAAGCTCTTTTCAAATCACAGTAGTAATTAGGAACCGATGGAATTTACAACTGTTGTTGTGTCTGATCCTGATATCCAGTCCATACAGGATCAGCTGACGGATGCTCACACCATTATATCTGACGGCCGATTAAGGGTGCCACCCTCCCGACTAAACGTGTCCGGTGGATCTGCTTTGCGGCTACTGTCTATCCCAGTCTAACATCTTTAAAGGTGTGATTGACCGCCTGAGAGATTATGATTTATTACGATTGAAATTTTATCCCCCCTACATGTGTTTGTTTGTCCGAGACAGCGAGAGGAGATCTATAGTGTGTTATTGAGTGAGTGGCTTTTGGAGGAAGGCTTCTCCCTGGAGGTCTGTCCCAGACTGATGAGCGTTGTCTGGAGAGATGGAGCTACCCAGGCACCTCCATCTGGCTGACAGCTGGAGATATCCAGCTAAACATGTCCATGGGTTAGCCTCCCAGAGTGTTTAGCAGCTCCGCTGAAAATATCAAACCAGCCCTTCTAACTGGACAAATCGCAATGTTCATATTGTCCCAAGACCTTTTTGATTACACTGTGCACACAAACATCCATCCACACACTGTGTCTTTACATCAATGTATGCAAACATAAGAGGAATAAGACTTGGACATGTTGAATTGCACATGTTCTTATGTTAAGTCAGTGTACTGAAGTTCTTATATTCACCAGATTCTCTAAAATGCAGTTTTTATAGAAATAAGTGACAGTGAGTCTTTAATAGATGGGTGAGATTAACCCTTTAATAGATGGGTGAGACTAGCCCTTTAATAGATGGGTTATATTAATAGATGGGTTATATCAACCCTTTAATAGACAGGTGAGATTAACCCTTTAATAGATTGGTGATATTAACTCTTTCAGAGGTAGGTTACATTGAGTCTTTCAGATAAATTTTACATTTAGCCTATCAACGAGGGATTACATTCAGATCTGTCTTACTGGCAACCTGACTGATCCGAGTTAATGTTAGCCTATCAGAGATGAGTAACATCCAGATATGGGTTAATGTTAACCTGTCAGAGAGGGAAGATGTTTCATCAGTGGCTCAGTGAAACTAAGTGATGAGAGAGATGGAGAGAGAGAGAAAGAAATAGAGAAGATACAATGAAGAAAAGGAGAGAGGAGAGTCAATGAAAATTTTATGTTATGTTAGCAATAACATGAGTAAGGAGGCAAGAGGAGAGAGAGATGGAGAGAGAGATGGGAAGAGAGATAAAGAAAAATTGTGAGAGAGATGGAGAGAGAGGAGAGATGGGGAGATTGACAGAGTGGAGAGAAATGGAGAGAGAGAGAATGAGAAATGGAGTGTGGGAGAGAGAGGATTTGAGGAGATAGAAGGGATGTGGGTGTGAGGGTGTGTGTACACGGGGGCCGCGTGAGGTATGGGGAAAGGGGGAGGAGCCGTGGGGAAAACGGGGAGGAGCCGTGCAGGGGAGCAGGTTTGGGATTGGGGGAGGCAGTGAAATAAAAGCCAGACTAGAACACACCCCCCCCCCCCCCCCCCCAACCTGGTGCCTGTAGAGTCAAGAATGCCTTATCCTAAGGAAGAGAGAGAGAGAGAGAGAGAGAGAGAGAGAGAGAGAGAGAGAGAGAGAGAGGGAGGATGGGATAAAAGAGTGTGGAGCAGAGAAATCATACTGCAGCCTCTCTCCTCTGCCTGCCTGTGTAATGGACCTCTGTCGCTAGCACAGGGAGATTTGTGGAAAATTTGGGATCTGGGGGAATATTGTGATCTGATTACAACCAGAGGAAACCCAGAGTCCGTCCAGAATGCCGGCCATGTCTCTGGGTTTACCGGCAGCTCTTCTGGGCCGGGCCAGAACCTGGGTCTGCCTGTCCTGTATGTTTTGGGTAAGAGATTCTGCCATCTCTGAAGTGTTCATTGTGCTGTTGCTGAGTTTGAGTGTGTGTGTGTGTGTGTGTGTGTGTGTGTGTGTGTGTGTGTGTGTGTGTGTGTGTGTGGAGTGTCCTGCCCTCCTTTGCTCTGCTGCTGCTGTGCATGTGTGAGTGTTTGAAATTGTATGTGTGTGTGTATGTGTATGTGTGTGTGTGTACGCGTATGTGCACGTGTATCTGCGTCTGTACGTGTATGTGTACGTGTATGTTCGTGTGTACGTATATGTGTATGTGCGTGTGTACGTATATGTGTATATGTGTGTGTACGTGTGTGTGTATGTGCGTGTGTGTGTGTGTGTGTGTGTGTGTGTATGTGTATGTGCGTGCGTATGTCTGTCTGTACGTGTATGGGCACATGTATTTGTGTGTATGTGCGTGTGCGACTGCGTGTTGGGACATGCCTGGTCCCAGCGTGGAGGGTTATTAATGAAAGGTGGACGGATGGGGTGTCAAAGACGTGGCATTCGTGTCCTCGTCCAGGCCATCCTGCTCAGTCTGAGCTGGGGAAGCAGTGTCCTGTCGATCCGTGGTGTGAGCTGCTCGGTGTTGAGCCGTGACGTGAGCCGTGGCGTGAGACACTTGTGAGAGTGTGGTGGTGCCTGAGCTGCGTGGCTCAAACATGGAGATGCTGGGACGTTCTCAACGATTCTCTACCCACCTTGTCCACCTCGGTGAGGCTATTTCTGTTCTCAACTCCTGTGTCGTCTCATCTGCTGCTCGGAGCATGCGTGACACAGAGCTCCAACCCTGAGGTGAGCTCTTCTCCAAAGCTCCGTGGCCAGCTCCACAACCGGGGTGGTGGGCCCAGGGACCATTGCTCTGCACCTCCATTAATTAGCTCCTGCTCTGATCGGCGTCCTGCTATGATCAGGAAAACGATACCTGTCCTTCTGAGATTCCTGTGGTTTAATCCTCAGCGCCAGGCAGAATGACCTGAAACCCTCCTCCTAATAAACTATGTTTAACAGGTATGTGCAGTGGGAATCTTCATAAACATCTGAAAATGGTCAACATGATAAGTCTGATGGACCCTGTAAATGCAGCAGAAAAGGTGTGTGTGCACCAAACAGCTGAAGAATAACACGTATTGCTTTACGAGCAGAAAGTATTCCTGAGTTCCTTCTCATTTTGTGATTTGAGAAACAGACGTTCAGACTGGAGCTGTGAAACGTGGCCCCCGGGCACGGGAGTGCGCAGTGCCCGGTGCGATTAGAGACTCGTCTGGTGATTTATCATTCGCCTCGAACATCCTGTGGTCTGCATGTGGTTCCTTCTCCGCCGTGAGCCTAGACTCTGCTCCAGATAGAGAAGATCTCCTGACAACTGGTCTGGGATCAGCTTCCTGAGCTGGGATTTGAGCCAGTTTAAAAGAGCCAGCGGAACTGTGCTCAGATCAGCAGCTGTTCCTATACATGTGTATGGTCTGGAGGCGGAGATGGTTCTTCTCTTGTTTACTGAGAGGGGCTATTTTTAGACCCTGGCCGGTTCTACAGATGGCCCCTAGTGGATGGAGAAGTGAAGATTTAATGGGGAGTGCAGCACTGATACTAAAGCACAGAAACGATATAAGTACAGATGAAGCAGGGAACAAGCACACCGCTGGACGAAGTGTCAGCCGGAGAGATTACAGAGCACGCTGGTGTCAGGACAGCGTCTGATTACAGCACGGGACAGCCAGCTGCTAGCAGACATTTACACTACAGAAGCAGTGAGGCAAACACACCTGAGAAGAAGAGATTACAAATAATGTCTTCTCACAGACTCCATCTGAGGGTGTTTCAAGGATGCTTCTGGTCAAAAAGATATGATATATGTATTTGTATGATATAAGTTTTTGGGTTTCGTTTGTCCTTTGGAATCTCTCAGTTCCTGTTGCCTTTGTTGGCTGTAGGTGGTAGAGGTAGTTCTGCAGAACACGGACCTCTTTATGAGGCTGTGGTCCGGGAACGCTGTGGTTCAGGAACGCTGTGGTTCAGGAACGCTGTGGTTCAGGAACGCTGTGGTCGGGGAACGCTGTGGTTCAGGAACGCTGTGGTGGGGGAACGCTGTGATCAGGGAACGCTGTGGTTCAGGAACGCTGTGGTTCAGGAACGCTGTGATCAGGGAATGCTGTGGTTCAGGAACGCTGTGGTCGGGGAACGCTGTGATCAGGGAACGCTGTGGTTCAGGAACGCTATGGTGGGGGAACGCTGTGATCAGGGAACGCTGTGGTTCAGGAACGCTGTGGTCGGGGAACGCTGTGGTTCAGGAACGCTGTGTTTCAGGAACGCTGTGGTTCAGGAACGCTGTGGTGGGGGAACGCTGTGATCAGGGAACGCTGTGGTTCAGGAACGCTGTGGTTGGGGAACGCTGTGGTTCAGGAACGCTGTGGTGGGGGAACGCTGTGATCAGGGAATGCTGTGATCCGGGAACGCTGTGGTGAGGGAACGCTGTGGTTCAGGAACGCTGTGGTCGGGGAACGCTGTGGTTCAGGAACGCTGTGGTGGGGGAACGCTGTGATCAGGGAATGCTGTGGTTCAGGAACGCTGTGGTCGGGGAACGCTGTGATCAGGGAACGTTGTGGTTCAGGAACGCTATGGTGGGGGAACGCTGTGATTAGGGAACGCTGTGGTTCAGGAACGCTGTGGTCGGGGAACGCTGTGGTTCAGGAACGCTGTGGTGGGGGAACGCTGTGATCAGGGAACGCTGTGATCAGGGAACGCTGTGGTTCAGGAACGCTGTGGTCGGGGAACGCTGTGGTTCAGGAACGCTGTGGTGGGGGAACGCTGTGATCAGGGAATGCTGTGATCAGGGAATGCTGTGGTTCAGGAACGCTGTGGTCCGGGAACGCTGTGGTTCAGGAACGCTGTGGTCGGGGAACGCTGTGGTTCAGGAACGCTGTGGTGGGGGAACGCTGTGATCAGGAAATGCTGTGATCAGGGAATGCTGTGGTTCAGGAACGCTGTGGTCCGGGAACGCTGTGGTTCAGGAACGCTGTGGTCGGGGAACGCTGTGGTTCAGGAACCCTGTGAATGCTTCTACCCTCTCCTGGTCTGGCCTCAGTCAGCCCGTCACACACAGGGGCTCCAGCGTGAAGGCAGACGCAGACACTGGGGGGTGAAGAGGGAGGCGTTGCGGTGGGACAACATCACAGGTCTGGTTGTGAGGGAGAGAGTGGAGCTGCACCAGGTGGCGTCTCCGCCCCTGGCAGTAGGGGCTCGGTGGCCAGCCCGTCAGCTGGACACACAGGCTCACAACCCCCTCCAGGGTCTGGGAGCTTTACTGTGAAATACATCTGTTTCACCAGCATTCTCTCTCACTCTCTCTCCCTCCTGTTCTTTCCCTTCATCACTCTCTCTCCCTCCATTCTTCTCTGCCTCTCTCCTTATCCCCCAACTCTCCCTCTCTCTTCCTCTCCTTCTCCCTCTGACCCTCATATTTTCATCCTTCTGTTAATTTGGCTGCATTTCCCTCTGTCCCTCTGTCCCTCTGTCCCTCTGTCCCTACTGCATGGTGACCATATTTAGCACTAAAGTATACACTGCCACACTATGTGCCACACCAAATCCATCTATGTGCTACTCTTGGGTGCTTGGTGTCTGATTGGAGCATCTGATTGGAGCATCTGATTGGAGCATCTGATTGGTTCCTGACTACGTGTGCCCTCTTGGAACCCGCCCAGAACTCACGTTTTCAAAACTCCACGCAGACACGCTGGTACTGCTTGTTTCAAGCCGGGCTGATTCACAGCAGGACTTCATCGTATCCCGCTGTTCCCAAATCGGTCACACGGTGGCGCCACACAAAAGCCCTATTGTTCTTCTCAGAGTTATGATTGGCTTGGAAATCGGAAGCCGGTGCTGTTGCCTGTGTGTTACATCCCTGCTCCCACATAAACCTCTTTATGTTGCAGAGAGGCACGTCAAGAAGCCACCAGCTCCAGATATGACTGCTGGGTCCTAGTGCCTCTGGATCGCACAGCAGGATTGTAATTGATGATTCAGTCAGTGGCCAATCACGTGTGTTAGGACGTGGCAGGACGCTCCGCCCTTCTCTGGTCCCTCTCAGAATGCGTTATGTCAGTTATTATTAGAGAATACTAAACCCTGTGCACACTGAGTCAAATTCAGTTTGCTGAGTTCACTTGAAGTCTCCACATGTTTTTCTTTCTATTTCAATGGCAAACTGTGTCTGGAATGAGGGAGCGTGTTACCCCGCAAATACACCAGATACACCGGAGAGATGTTCCTAAGGCAGTGCGCTGAACCACCAGTTCCTGCAGGAACTCTGCCCAGTGGTCCAGGGAGACAGGGCCAAGCTTCCTGTGTGTGGGCTTGATGACTGTGTTGACTGTGTTGACTGTGGATATGGGAAGCGTGATGAGACGTAAGTTTGAAAGGTCAGATTGATATTAAATATTGTCTCCTGGGCAACAGCAGTCTGACTTTCGATGTTTACGGCTTAAAAAGAATTCTGAAGGCAGATATATATAGTCTGAATTGAGTCATAGATAAAGTAGAGAAGTCTTTATTTGAGCACTGAAAGTACACAGGCCCTCACACACATACACACACTCACACAGAGAGACAGACACACACACACACACACACACACACACACACACACACACACACACACACACAGCTGAGTGGTGTATGTAGGCTGTGTTCCAGGATGAAGTGGGTGGTGGGGTCAGTCTGGGACAGCAGTATTTCTTTGTACCTTGTGCGCACACACATGTGCCTTCTGTTCTCTTCTCTGTTCTCTGCTCAGAGCCTTTGAAGCTCTCTGTTGGTTCCTGTAGTGGCTGTCCCTGGATCAGTCATTCCCCTGTCCAACCTCGAATGAGACCTTGTTGAACCTGAGCTCCCACATGGCATACGCTGTTACAAGACGGCATTCACTTCCAAGCAGATTGCATGCTGGACCTTTTCTAACCCCACGAATGCTGCGCTACTGCTGTCAGCCGTTTAGTGGAACAATTGTATAGTGGAACATCCATATAGTGGAACATTCGTATATTGTAACATTCGTATAGTCGAACATTCATATATTGTAACATTCATATATTGTAACATTCGTATATATTGTAACATTTGTATATTGTAACATTTGTATATTGTAACATTCGTATATTGTAACATTCGTATATTGTTACATTCGTATATTGTTACATTCGTATATTGTTACATTTGTATAGTGGAGCATTCGTATATTGTAACATTCGTATATTGGAACATTCGTATATTGGAACATTCGTATAGTGGAGCATTCGTATAGTGGAGCATTCGTATAGTGGAACATTCGTATAGTGGAGCATTCGTATAGTGGAACATTCGTATAGTGGAACATTCGTATAGTGGAACATTCGTATATTGTAACAATCGTATAGTGGAGCATTCGTGTAGTGGAGCATTCGTATAGTGGAACATTCGTATAGTGGAACATTCGTATAGTGGAACATTCGTATATTGTAACAATCGTATAGTGGAGCATTCATGTAGTGGAACAGGCATATAATGAACAGCTGTATATTGGAACAGCCATATATTGAAACAGATGTAGTGGGGGGAAAAGCTATTTAATGGAACAACCATATAATGGAACAGTCGTATAATGGAACAGCTGTGAGGGGAATAGCTGTATATTTGAAAAGCCATATAGTGGAAAAGGTGTATAGTAGAACAGCTGTATAGTTGAACAGCCGTGTAGTGGAACAGCTGTAGAGGGGAACACCCATATAGTGGAACAGCCATATAGTGGAGTAGTCATGTAGTGGAACTGGTGTAGAGGGGAAGAGCCATATAGTGGAACAGCCATAGGACAGCGTGAAGCTCCTCATCCTGGGAGCCCTTGAGTCACTGCAGCTCCTGTGCACTGGAGTGATGAAGAAGAGTCTCACTCTTACCGGCGAACGGCGTTCTTACCCGACAGGTCTCGCCTTTCGATCTCTCGTCATGTTGGTGTGTTAATGTGTTGTCCCAGTGTGTTCGCCAAATCTTTCAGAACGTCTCATTCCATAATCAATTTTTACAACCCATCAGGGTACTGTAATGAGCTCTTTACAAACTGTATTCCACATCATATTTAAGAGGTGGGAGTATTAAGAGTCTCTCATTCGCATTAGCACCAAGGGTTTAAGGATGTGCCCTTCTTTGTGAAGAGTGTTGCTCTGAGCACACACTCCTGAGCACACACTCCTGAGCACATCACATACTGGGTTTGGACACCTGGGAGCAGACGGCCACTGAGCTGGAGTTACTGAGGTACCACGTCTTTTCATGTAAAGGGTATGATGGACAGGAGAAGGTGTTACTCCACCCCTGAATATCCTAGAATGTGGTGAGTGAGAGCATGAATGCTCCTCCCCCGTCCCGATATGTCCTCTCTTCCTCTCCTCCTGGCTGGCTCTCTCTCTGAACAACACCTTGGTGACGTGTGATTTTTATGTCACGTGACATTCTCTGGGAGTTTTTCTGTGGTGACGCTGTCGCACTGAACACAGATTATTACAGAAAGGGCAGGCCAAGTTCTTGCTGGAGTTCTGATTGGCTTGGAAATTGGGAACAGGAATTGGAGCAGGAAGTGTTGCCCTTGTGTTACGTTGCTACTCCCATAGCACAGAAACCGCCAGCATTCACACTGAGCAGGGGGTGTGGCCGAGAAGAGGGTGCGGCTAGCCAGGGTACACCTACTTTTCTTCCATTCTTATCGCTGGATGAGTGGGATCTTGAAACCGAGTTTGTAAAGGTAAGGCACAGATCTTGAAATCTACCCACAGGGACATGTGTTGCCATGGAAATGTGAATTCTCAGTAGGCTGTTGAACAACCAGTTATGGTAAAAAAAAAAAAAAACATAAAAAAGGAAACATTGACCCTGTTAGGCCTGCAGCAGGAGGACAGTACTGAGGCAAACACCATGTACTGAATGATAACACACAATACTGAATGATAACGCACAGTACTGAATGATAACACCATGTACTGAATGATAACACCATGTACTGAATGATAACACTCAGTACTGAATAATAACACCATGTACTGAATGATAACGCACAATACTGAATGATAACACACAGTACTGAATGATAACACCATGTACTGAATGATAACGCACAGTACTGAATGATAACACTCAGTACTGAATAATAACACCATGTACTGAATGACAATGCACAGTACTGAATGATAACACTCAGTACTGAATGATAACACCATGTACTGAATGATAACGCACAGTACTGAATGATAACACTATGTACTGAATGATAACACTATGTATTGAATGATAACGCACAGTACTGAATGATAACACTCAGTACTGAATAATAACACCATGTACTGAATGATAATGCACAGTACTGAATTATAACACACAGTACTGAATGATAACAGTACTATTGATCAGTCCGTACCAGGTGTTTAGTATGCCAGTAATGAAACAGTAATTAACCACAATAGTCTGTATGTCTAAGCCTCTGTCTCTCTGTCTCTCTCTCTTTCTCTCTCTCTCTCTTTCACACACACACACACACACACACACACACACACACACACACACACACACACACACACACACACACACACACACAGTATCTGAAAGCAGACAGAGAACAGATGTTGAGATCAGTGCCTCTGTTAATCCTCTGGCTGTTGTCATCGTGGGAGGCGAACAGGGTCCAGCCAGCACTCTAAACTGTTGACAAACAGCTAGACGCTCCCTCAAAACCACGTCCTGTGGCGGAGGAGAGAAAAGGCAGGTGAGGGTGCTTTGGGGGTCACAGCAGATGGTCTCTCCATCTGAGGCTCCTGAATGGGTATCTCAGTGCTGAGGAAGCAGCTGGTGGTGCGTTCTCCTGCTGGGCCGGCGCTCAGGGCTGGTGTTCCCCGGGGCTTCGCTGATGGGGATCTGCTCCAACACCTACGGGAGCTGGGCAGACTACAGCGGATCCTCTGGAGAACAGAGATGACACTTCAGACGTCTTCTGAGTCTACAGAGAGTGTGGGACGCCGGGCAGAACAACGTGTTCAAGTAGGAAGTGATGAGAGGATAATTTGATTTGACTTGTTTCTGGGTTCATTTTAGGAACCTGGTGAAAGGAAGGATTTATTTCCATTGAAGAATGGTGTACAAACACATAGTGACATGAATTTATCTGACTGCATCCAGTCTGGGAGGTGTGTGTGGGTGGTGCAGGGAGAGTAAATGGGTCTAAGTGTTGGTATGTGTATAAATGTGTGTGTGTGTGTGTGTGTGTGTGTGTGTGTGTGTGTGTGTGTGTGTGTGTGTGTGTGTGTGTTTGTGTGTGTGTTTGTGTGTTTGTGTGTGTGTGAGGGTGTGAGGGCATGCGGCTGCTAAATGGCTACTCAGCCGGTGAGCTCTTAGACGTGGAGCAGCTCACACCTCATCCTGTCACATCAGGCCTCCTCTCTCTCTCTCTCTCTCTCTCTCTCTCTCTCTCTCTTTCTCTCTCTCTCTTTCTCTCTCTCTCTGTCTCTCTGTCCATCTCTCTGTCTCTCTTTCTCTCTCTCTCTCTCTCTTCTCTCCCTCTCTCTCTCTGTCCATCTCTCTTTCTCTCTCTCTCTGTCGTCTCTCTCCTCCTCTCTGTTTCTCTCTCTCTCTCTTTCTCGACCCCTCTCTCTCTCTTTCTGCCTCTCTTTCTCTCACTCTCCCTCTCTCTGTCTCTGTCTCTCTGTTCCTCTCTCTCTTTCTGTCTGTCTCTCTCTTTCCCTCACATTCCCTCTCTCTCTGTTTCTCTCTCTCTCTTTCTCTCTTTCCCCCCTCTCTGTCTCTCTCTTTCCCTCACTTTCCCTCTCTCTCTGTCCCTCTCCCTGTCTCTCTCTCTCTCTCTCTCTCTCTCTGTCTCTATCCCCTCCTCTACACCTCTTTCCCACAAAGGAAGGTATGTGAGAATGATGGTCTATGTAGACACAAGCATTTGCGGCTGTGTATTCCTGCATATCTTGGTGGTAATTTGGAGTAACTGCTCTAAATCTAAGCGGGTCTGTGCTTGTGTGCTCTGATGTGGTCTGACTGACTCTGGCGCACCAGATCTGGGTCGCTACTCGAACACACTCAGCATAAACAGCTGTAATGCTTGAAAGCAGCCGTTTCCTTGGCAACCACGTCGGCTGACAACCCAGGCAGTCAGAGTACAAATGGAACAGATGTTAATAGAGAGTGCTCAGGTCATGTGACTGCTAGCAAGCTCAGCACATCATGCATAACACACCCACATACATTTACACACTCACATACATTTACACACCCACATGCATTTACACACTCACATACATTTACACACCCACATACATTTACACACCCACATACATTTACACACCCACATGCATTTACACACTCACATACATTTACACACTCACATGCATTTGCACACCCACATACATTTACACACCCACATGCATTTACACACCTACATACATTTACACACTCACATACATTTACACTCTCACATGCATTTACACACCTACATACATTTACACACCTACATACATTTACACACCCACATGCATTTACACACCCACATACATTTACACACCCACATACATTTACACACATATATACATGCACATACATATATACATGTACTGTACACAAACCTACATGTAAGTATTAAATGCTGATTTAGATTATGAATGACCCTTAGAGATGCAGCGTTTCAGTTTTCAGTTTCATTTAGTCAACGTACGTGCTATGAAAGAGGACTAAAGCAAGTTTAACGAAAACATCGTTCATGAATTGGCACAAAAAGTCCCGTGTCTGTCACGGACACGCACATTCTGTGGGGACCACTGGACCTTTGTGAAGGAACATTGCTAGAAACACACACACACACCTTGAAGCCCTAAAGTAGTCCAGTGGGTTATCTTTAGCACTAGTGCTGTGGTGTGTGTGTAGGACAGAACAGGGATGCTGTATAGGACATTACAGGCCCAACGAGGATGGGACCGTCCATCTTGTTTATTAGTCTGCTTTGCAAAGTGCACGTGGACGTCGGTTAGGCGCACGTGGACGTCTGTTGGGCGCACGTGGACGTCGGTTAGGCGCACGTGGACGTCTGTTGGGCGCACGTGGACGTCTGTTGGGCGCACGTGGACGTCTGTTGGGCGCACGTGGACGTCTGTTGGGCGCACGTGGACGTCTGTTGTGGGCTTGCTGAAGCAGAACCCGTCACGCAGGCCTGCAGAGCGTGAGTGAGCAGGTAGAGGAGGCCAGTGTGATGCAGGTGATTTACACCCCTTCTCTCTCCATCTCCGCACTGCCAAGGTCACCTGCCTCCTTCCCACAATCCTCGGCGTAACCCACCCAGGAGGGTGTGACCGAAGCCATTAAGATTTAGAGAGATAGGGAGAAGGAAAACGCTGAGAAATACACTTCTCAAAACTACGGCAAAATGGCTCTGCAGAGCAGGGACTGTGTGTGTGTGTGTGTGTGTGTGTGTGTGTGTGTGTGTGTGTGTGTGTGTGTGTGTGTGTGTAGTGTGTGTGTGTGTGTGTGTGTGTGTGTGTGTGTGTGTGTGTGTGTGTGTGTGTGTGTGTGTAGTGTGTAGTGTTTGAAAGGTGGGAATGTTAACGCAAACCCATACATATGTTAACACTCTGAGCCATACATATCCTGCTAATGTAGGTTTATTCTGAATTTCTGGCCTTTAGATGATTCAAGTATTTTTTCTTATGTTAAACAAGCTGCTTTCAGCTGCTTTTCATAATGTTCGGCACATGTACCATATTCACTTTTTGTTTAGATGTATGTGATGCACTATTGGTGCCAGGGCAGAGATCTTACACAGAGACTCTGAGCTGATAGGCCGTCATTGACGGTTGCCTCGCCTTCTGTTGTGGCCACGCCCACCCTGCCTCTCATCAGCTCGTATTAGTCCCTTAAAGTCTTCAAAACGATATCTTCAAAGCGATAGCGTGCTCTGGTGTATACGTGCCTTGGCCTGTGGTGGCTAAAGCCTCACGTCCTCTTTCCTGTCTTACACCCATCACTGGTACACCATCTTTGTGATGATACTGGTGGAGCCAAATGTGATCGCCGCTCTCTGACCAATTAGCTTTTAGATGCTTTATAGCTTCATTTGCATGATCAGACAAAAAAAACCTGATGTAATCTTTCTGAATTTAGGATGGTTTCTAATCAGAGGAGCAGACAACAGCTAATTAATCTGCACTTCAAAACCTGAGCGTTGCATAATGACCAGTGTCCACTAAACGTTGAGTGCAGAGGGAATCCTCGAGGGCAACGAGCTCCTTACGACAGGAGCAACGGGAACAACAGCGTGATGATTGCAACTCTCCTGTGTTCTGACCTTTGTTCTGACCTTTCTGACCTCTGACCTGTGTCTTCTTCTGCTTTTTGCAGCCCGAGGACTTTGAAGGCGTCCACTCCCACAGCTTCAAGGTCAAGACCTTCAAGAAAGCCAAGAGTTGTGGAGTGTGCAAGCAGGCGGTCACCAAAGAGGGCCTGGTGTGTAGAGGTGTGTATCGGCGTAGGGCCACTCCGTCTTTACTAGAAAGAGTGAATCGTGGCCACATTTATTGGGTGCTGCTTTGCAAATGAATAGCCAGAAATGATGAAGCTCCATCTCATCATCTCCTACATCTTATCAACAGACTTTTTTTGCTAAAATCTCAAGAAATTATAAGGAACCAGCTGAGTGCTGTTTGTTAAATAGTTTTGTACATTATTGCTGGGAAGAAGCAGTTCTACAATTATGTAGTTAAAATTATAGAATGGATCCGTACATAACTGCAGTATTAGGGATTCACTGTTACTACTATCAACCCTGATTCAGTCCCACCAGTACTGTGTGTTATTGGTTGAAAAGATGCAATGCTGTAATTATATATATAGTTATATATATATATATATATATATATATATATATATATATATATATATATATATATATATATATATATATATATATATAGTTGCTGGAAACATACATCTCATGGTATAGTTTTTCAGCACCCGTGTTAGTGGACAGCTCCACAGTCTGTCAGGTTCAAATACTGTAAGGTACAAATGATTTGACATAATGATGTGGTGGTGGTGATGGTGTCTTTATCAGTCGTTACAGTCTTTATCTGTCCTCGTAAATACAGACAAACAGATTAGACACATAATACTTTACGCACACACGAACCTGCACATGTTCTCAATAATATGTACAAATGGGCCTTGAGAGTTTGGCAGCTCCGGTGATTTTAAAACGAGCCCGTCTGCATTAGCCCAGATAAGAGCTGGTAGCAGAAAAACAAGCCACCCTGAATGCCAAAGCCATCAAGAGCAAACTGGAGCAGGTGTGGAGCACCAGGATGGTGGCTGTGATTCAGTCTGTTCAGACAATGATCCTGCAGCATTACACCTTCATTCTTCTATAGAACTAACCCTATACCCTATACCCTATACTCTATGCCCTAATCCCTATACCCTATACCCTATACTCTATGCCCTAATCCCTATACCCTACACCCTATAACCTAAACCAGGGGTGCCCACAATTTTTCAGCTTGCGAGCTACTTATAAGATGACCAATTTGTCGTATTTTTCCCGACATCATCATTCCACATGGTTTACACACCGTCTTCTTTTTCTCAAAGTCAAAGGAAGAATTTCATGAGTGGCCACAGTTCACAGGCTGGTTTGGTCTTCCCGGGTTCTGTGCGATGTGAAGATGTTAGTTCTGATTGGACGGTTACCCGGTTTGTCCCGCCTCTCCATGTACGCTAAAATAGTTACGGTCGGATCTCTTCTTAACTTATCCTATACCTTTCACTAAACTAAATCAGGTCTGATTGAATGTCGTCGCTGGCCAGTATTTTCGTCTCGTTTTTATTCGTTAATGCAAATGACCATTAATTTCGTAATCGTTTTTATCCTTTCGTATAGTTTTTATTTAGTTAAATAAAACAATGACACTGCTTGTGAAATTAACACTGCTTCGCGATTGACTGGTAGATCGCGATCGACGTAATGGGCACCCCTGCCCTAAACCCTAAACCCTATACCAGGCGTACCCTGGTATAGGTATGCCTGGTATAGCCCTGAAAAATTCTATACTAAATTCTATACCCTATACTAAATTCTAATACTAAATTCTATACCCTAAACCATATACTCTATACCCCAAACCCTATACCCTAAACCCTATACTCTTAACCCTAAGCTTCACCCTAAACCATGTTCATAAATAATAAGTCTTACTCATATATCTTATATCCTAACCATATGCCCTAAACCCCATACCCCAAACCCTATACGCTAAACTATATTTCATAACTACACTAAAACCCAAACCCCAATCCAAACTTGAACACTGTGTGCTTTATTATTATTTCTCAACATGACAGTGGTGAGCAAACGCATCGTTCTTGTAGTGTCTGGGTAAGCCAGGTCAGGAAGGCCCTGAGTGCTTGACACTGTGTTCCAATCCTCCATGTTCAAGGTCACTTCGTAGGCAGGAGAAGAAGGTGTCTGGCACTCTGAGACACTACAGCTCTGAGAAATAGTTAGAATAGTCAACTACACCTACTGATATGTTAAAGTTTGTGACACTAGTCATATTTGTTGACTGTTGGGTGCACAATATTGTAACGAATGCAATGTTCATTTCTAAATACATATGAACGTTTAATGGACACATACAAATAGCCGATCCAAACATACTGGGTTTGGCCTGAGTGATCTAGAGTGACCTAGAGTGACCTGGAGTGATTATGCTGGTTCAACACCAGTCCTCCATGGGCTGCTGGCACTGGGAAGACTGGGGTGTAGTGAGTGTGATCGAGGACACTCCCCTCTGTGATCGGGGATACTCCCCTCTGTGATCGGGACACTCCCCTCTGTGATCGAGGACACTCCCCTCTGTGATCGGGGATACTCCCCTCTGTGATCGAGGACACTCCCCTCTGTGATCGGGGACACTCCCCTCTGTGATCGAGGACACTCCCCTCTGTGATCGGGGACACTCCCCTCTATGGTCGGGGACACTCCCCTCTGAGATCAAGGACACTCCCCTCTGTGATCAAGGACACTCCCCTCTGTGATCAAGGACACTCCCCTCTGTGATCAAGGACACTCCCCTCTGTGATCGAGGACACTCCCCTCTGTGATCGGGGACACTCCCCTTTGTGATCGAGGACACTCCCCTCTGTGATCAAGGACACTCCCCTCTGTGATCAAGGACACTCCCCTCTGTGGTCGGGGACACTCCCCTCTGTGATCGGGGACACTCCCCTCTGTGATCAAGGACACTCCCCTCTGTGGTCGGGGACACTCCCCTCTGTGATCGAGGACACTCCTCTCTGTGATCGGGGACACTCCCCTCTGTGATCGGGGACACTCCCCTCTGTGGTCGGGGACACTCCCCTCTGTGATCGAGGACACTCCCCTCTGTGATCGGGGACACTCCCCTCTGTGATCGGGACACTCCCCTCTGTGATCGGGACACTCCCCTCTGTGATCGGGACACTCCCCTCTGTGATCGGGACACTCCCCTCTGTGATGGGGCACACTCCCCTCTGTGATGGGGCACACTCCCCTCTGTGATCGGGGACACTCCCCTCTGTGATCGGGACACTCCCCTCTGTGATCGGGGACACTCTCCTCTCTCTGATGTCATTCAGTATTTATCACACTGTCCTGCAGGAACTAGATTGTGTCCAATATCTCTAAGCCCATTATGCCCTTCTAATGCCATTTAACACAATAACAAAATATTAATAAATATTATTACTATTAAAATATAACGATTTAAGTAGTTTAAATAGTTTAAGTGAATCTTTCATTATCTTTAAGGGCGAAAACATTCCCCAGCTGATAGATGGCTGTAATGAGTTTTTCTATCCTCCTGTGAAGCACTTTGGTTGCGTTTGAAGGGTGCTGAGTAAACACACCTGGCCTGCACACTCCACGTCTACAGGCAGCCTGTTCAGGTCGTCACACGCGGGACACCATGAGCAACAGACTCTTCCTCACGCCATGTGCAGCAGACTCTTCCTCAGGGTACTGAGCAGTGTAGTTGTTCTACAATCTGCATTGCTTTGACTGCGCTGTTCTATACACACAACCCTGGGCGGGAGGTTAATCGGGCACAGCTAACGTTATTTCAGACTGGTATTGTAAGTTATTGTGAGTATAAAATGTTCTTATCGCCTTATAATATATTTATAGATATTTAGGTATGTTATGCTGGAAATTCCCACTGCGACAGTGCAAAATTGATGTTTAATGCAGTAAACGTCCACTGGAGGGCAGCACTGTACAGTAAATGGCATTTCACAGCCCCTGAAGAGACGTGGGCGCAGTGAATTAGAACGGGACCTAATGTGGGCTGAATGGGTATGGTGCAGCCATCTGGACAGATCTGTGTTAGTTCTACTCTTAGCACTAATGTCAAATGCGCCTGCAGCGGCTTTTTGACGGCTGCTTTCTGAACGCTTATGTCTTGCAGATTTTTAACCCCTTTCTTATCTGTTTTTTTTGCTTCCAGTGTGCAAACTGTCCTGCCACAAGAAATGTGAAGTAAAGGTGAGTGACACCTGTTCTTTTATTGTGACGTTGATGTCGCCAGTACTGGGGTGCATTTTTTTTTCCACGTGTAAAACCTCCCTCCTTGAAGTTAATCACTGTTTGAATCCCACTGGGTGGCTGTCAGCCTGAGATCATGATGGGTGCTCTCACGGCGTGTCTCACAGGAAGAAAGAGCACAGCTACTGAGTCATGGAGTCTTTGGATTGATCGAGAGGTTCAGCGCTCAGTCACACGAGGTTCACTTTAAGGTGCAGAGCTGGCGAGAAACACAGACGTCAGCGTGAACGTGCCTCCATGTTTCCGTGGAAATTCACAGAGATTGTAAACGAGCGCTCTGTGTCTCGGAGGCCGTTTGTGTTGGCCTCTACACATCGTCCCGTATTGATTAGATCTAATAATAAACCCCAGACTCTTTTACCCTACTTCAGGGTTCTGGAGGGACGGGGGCGTGTTCTGAAGGAAAGGGGGCGTGTTCTTGAGGGACGGGGCGTGTTCTGGAGAGACAGGGGTGTGTTCTATTGGGACGGGGGTGTGTTCTGAGGGACAGGGGCATGTTCTGGAGGAACGGGGGCGTGTTCTGGAGGGACGGGGGCGTGTTTTGAGGGACGGGGGCGTGTTCTGGAGGGACAGGGGCGTGTTTTGAGGGACGGGGGGGTGTTTTGAGGGACGGGGGCGTGTTCTGGAGGGACGGGGGCGTGTTCTGGAGGGATAGAACAGCAGTAGGGAGGACTGCTGAATGAGTGGGAGAAACGAGAGGAACAGGGAAAGAAGGTTGGAGGCTCTTCAGTGGTTCCCTTCCTCTCTCACTCTCTCCTCTCTCTCTCGTCTCGCTTCTCTTCTCTCCTCTCCTCTCCTCTCTCACTCTCTCCTCTCTCTCTCTCGTCTCGCTTCTCTCCTCTCCTCTCCTCTCCTCTCTCACTCTCTCCTCTCTCTCTCGTCTCGCTTCTCTTCTCTCCTCTCTTCTCCTCTCTCTCCTTCTCTCCTCTCTCTCTCTCGTCTCGCTTCTCTTCTCTCCTCTCCTCTCCTCTCTCTCCTTCTCTCCTCTCTCTCTCTTCTCTCTTTTTCCTGTTTTGTGTCAGCTAAATGTTCATAACATTTTTCACAAGACATTATTTGCAGTCTTGCAGTTCATCTTTGTGCGTATAGAAACAGTTTGTTCTATAGAAATGATGAATGCTGACTTTCTTGACCACCTCTTGGTTAGACTCAGCAGGGTTATTGGACGTATTGGTCAGTTATTGGCTCATTTTAATCTGGCAACAATTTGTTTGTATGAGGCAGTGTTTAAGGAATTGCCAATGTTCCCATTGTTCCCAGTAGTCCCAGAGGTGCTGTGTGTTTCCAGCTCCTGGATGTAAACATGTATGTACCTCAACAAGAGCTTTCAATATTCCATAAACATCCCGATGAACTGAACTGTGAAAATAAGCTCATGCAAAAAGTGTTGAGAGTTGGGCTGACATCTGAATCTCTTCATTAACGTGTAGTATGCCATCATGGCCTGTAGGGGGCATGCACAAAGAAAACCGATTCTTTCAGCGAGCCACAATCATGGCGGGTTCAGGAGAGCAGGAAGAACAGAACCCAGTCTCACCTGTTTTGTTGTCAACATTAACAGCAAAATAAAATAAAAAGTTAAATCATAAAGCATGCACTTATTTTTATGGAATTTGATACTTTTTCATCATGAGGCCACAAAAACATTGCGGGAGTTGGTGAGGGGGCTTCACCCTGAGTCTGGGACGCATCACGGTGGGTTGTTGCAGGGTGGCTGGTGTGTGCGGTGACTGTGTGAAGTTGAAAGCATGCAGTGTTTGTCCTGAGCTGACAAAAGCGCTCTGCAGTCTGGAGTGAACTGCGACATAGCGAAGGATTTGAGGAGCGCACTCTGCGACGTGCCAAAGCTCACCAGTGGCGCCCCGGACTGATGGATCATGGGATAGTGGAATCTCTGCTTTCCCACAAAGGTGACTCCCCGCCCAGGACATCGGAGCTTTCTGTTGTTCTGTTGTTATGGTACTCTGTTGTCATGGTTATGGTACTCACATGGACATGGCGTTTGGATGCCGATTTGTGTGCCGTTGTCTTGCTTTTAGATTTTTCTTCTATGTGAAATTTTATATGAAATTCTACGTGATGTTCTTTGTGCTGGTTTACGTGACTTTCAGTATGATCAAAGGTTTTGAAATAGTCCTGAAGACTTCAGCCATTATTTGGTTTGGGGTTTTAAGAGGATTACTTTGTAGACTGATTCATTTTATGAGCTCACTAAGGAATCTTAGTGCAGATTATGGATTATGGAGCAGTAACAGAAGCACATGCAACCAAATGACTGAAGTGTTTTCACATTTTCCTTGTGAAATAGTATTTCCATTCTGTTTATCTCATGACTACTTCCATAAATTAACACACATTTCATTCTGTGAACAAATCATTGAAACTTTACCAAAACATTACCAAACAGTATAAACATTATTAATTACCAAACAATATAAACATTATGCTTTTCTAGGTTAATTTTCTCTTTTTCTGGCTGGTTTTGATCACTCTTTCATAAATGAAGTTCACTTTGTGTGTGGAGTGGATCAGCTCCCACAGTGAAGCAGTACTGACCCGTGGTGCCAGTTGTGTCCAAACTCTGTGGTGCTGATATGTTTCCCACAGTGCAGCAGTTCTGGCGTTTTGAGATCCTGTGCGACGTGTTCCCCTCAAAGCTCGAGATGTGTTTTTATGTTGCACGGTGTATTTGTTCATTTCATGGTAAGCATAGAATAGACCCTGCCTGGTGGTTTCTGGCTAGCCAAGAATATCCGGCGTTCTGTGTTTAACAACCAGTGCAACCTTAAGAAAACTGGCTGGTCTGAGTGAAAACAGACAGCTGATTAATGTTCATCCAAATGGCAGTTGATCTCAGGACAGTTGCAACACTCTTGATGATGAGTGATGTGTGTGTGTGTGTGTCCCTGTTGATCTGTATTGTTGGAGTCCAGACACTGAGGCAGGTATGTTTCACACACACCTGGTTGGGTCATCGACAGCAGCTGACGTAATGTCAGAAAATGCAGTGCTATATGACAGGTGGTGGCAGGATCGGGTTTGAGAGGCCAGGGTTTAGACTCTGGGGTGGTCTCAGTTTTAGTCTTGGACCTTTGTGTTTGGAGTATCTGATAGACAAAAATTAATCTGATAGACCTGAAATTAAAATAAACTTTTAACAAGAAATAGCAACAGTACAGTCAGAAGGTATATAACATCTGATTCTTAAGACTGGGCACTACGGACTTACTGTCATGTACAGCGTGACATGAAAATGGAAGTTTAGTAAAAATGTAAATGATAAACAGATTCTATTCAGGTTGTCAGGGGCTGGTGTGACAGGACACTTATTCATTAGGAAATGAGTTCTTCATATTCCTGATAGCTTAATGTTAGTGTGGTTCACTGTTGCTCTAAAGGTCTTATTGAAACAAGGACCTCTGATACAGTTTGTGTAGTGTGAGACTGAAAATATCGTATTTGCTCAAAAAAAAAAAAAACTTTAAACCCTCGACTGCCAAATCCTTGCTGCGTTCTGGATTTTTGTCAGTAATAAAAATCACAGGACCTCAAAATAGCGACAATACAGAGACCTGAAAAACAAGTTTTGAAAAGATTTTGAAGGTTTTCATATAAAGTTTCCTAAGGTTTCCAATTGTCCGGGAACATTTGACGGTGTTGAGCCAGGCGAAACAGCCATGTGTTGCCAGTTTGGGTCGGAGTGCCCTGTGCAGAATGACGGAGGAGGAGACACGGCCATCGCTGACAAACACTCCAACGTATCTGCATGAACCGTGACGCACGGCCGTCTGACACGAGAAACACACACCACAGCTCCTGCTGTCCACATCCAACTCACCTACACGCTCATCTTCAACACACAGGTGTACTAACACACGCTTATTTTACTATGTAAGCTAGAAACTGTGCACTCTTAATCTGTACTGTTGTTAGAATCAGCAAAAAGGTTTTGAAAATAAAAACTTATGATTCCATCAGTTCATAATAGCTACAGGTTATGGAAGCTATTAAATAATAATAGAATTATATTTTATATTAAAGAACTATAGAACTGATTACTGTATCCTGGGTTTTGTGAATGTATGCATGTGTTTCTGTGTGTCTGTGTGTGTATGCACGTGTGTGTCTATGCATGTGTGTATGCATGTGTGTGTATGCGTGTGTGTGTGTTTGTGTATTCATGTGTCTATGTGCGCACATGTGTGTGTGTGTGTGTGTGTGTGTATGCATGTGTGTGTCTGTGCGTGCGTGTGTGTATGTATGTGTGTGTATGCCCGTGTGTGTGTGTGTGCGTGTGTGTGTGTGCATGCATTCTGTGCTGTGATTGCTCGTTATGTAGATGTAGTTTTGAATGTCAGGAAGGAAGTGTGTATAAAGTGTGTGTGATGGTGTTTCGGCATTCTGGATTAGATTCTTGGTTTTTCTCAGGGAGACACCTAGCAACAGTTGCCAGGCAGCTGGGCACTGTCAGTCAGCCCCACCACCACCACACCCCTGCTCGCCAACTGCCATATGTACATAGAACACATATGTACATGTAACACATAGAAGCTGTCCCCTTACCTATCTTTCTCATCTCCCCTCTCTCTCCCTTTCTCTCTCTCCCTTTCTCTCTCTCTCTGTCTCTCTCTCAGTCTTTCTTGTCTCTCTCCCACAGACTGTGTTCCCTGCACTATTATAGGAGGTCTGTGTCCACTGTGCCATCTTACTGGATGTACGTCTGCGCTGCTCTAAGTTCTGACCATGGTATTTAGTGCTGGGTTTGGCTCACAGAGCCACATGTGAACATCAGTGGCGTCCAGAACAAGATCACGGAGACTCTGCCTCTCCACAAATATCCCACTTTCATCTCAGGACTTTTCAAAGATATACTTGTGCATTATATCAGTGGGAAATGGGGGGTTTCTCAGGAAACTATAATCAGTACTAAGTAGTTACAGTTTACTCTCTTGTAAATGAGTCTGTAAGCCTCAAGAGATTATCCTGTCTAAATAAAGGAATAATAATAATAATAATACTCAGCTGAATTGTGTTATGTATGTGAATATAGTGTGTAAACATCTCTTCCTCTCTTTCAAGTATAGAATTAGGTCTGTGAGATCATGTTGAATATGTGTTCATTGTCCCCAATGATCTCTGAAATAATAATGACAAAGATGGTGAATATCAGAGGGACAAATTTAATCTTTATTTTCAAGTTCGTTTGAGAATCAAGTGATCCCTTCGATCTTCTGGTGGGATGAAGGACCCGGTGGGTCGTGGGTCGTGGGTCGTGGCTTCAGATCTTTAATACCTACACAGTTCCTTCTGCTTACATCATCTTGGTTACGTAGGAAACAATGTGGCAGCATAATTCAGCAGGGGTGGATTGAGCCCTGTCCATCAGAACCATCAGAACCATCAGAACATAATGAAAAATACAAAAACACTCCTGTGGAGGTTCTGTCCTGTGGTGGGTGTGTCCTGTGGAGGATCTGTCCTGTGGTTGGTGTGTCCTAAGGTGGGTGTGTCCTGTGGTGGGGGTGTCCTGTGGAGGTTCTGTCCTGTGGTGGGTGTGTCCTGTGGAGGTTCTGTCTTGTGGTGGGTGTGTCCTGTGGTTGGTGTGTCCTGTGGTGGGTGTGTCCTGTGGTGGGTGTGTCCTGTGGAGGTTCTGTCCTGTGGTGGGTGTGTCCTGTGGAGGATCTGTCCTGTGGTTGGTGTGTCCTAAGGTGGGTGTGTCCTGTGGTGGGGGTGTCCTGTGGAGGTTCTGTCCTGTGGTTGGTGTGTCCTGTGGTGGGTGTGTCCTGTGGAGGTTCTGTCTTGTGGTGGGTGTGCCCTGTGGTTGGTGTGTCCTGTGGTGGGTGTGTCCTGTGGTGGGTGTGTCCTGTGGAGGTTCTGTCCTGTGGTGGGTGTGTCCTGTGGAGGATCTGTCCTGTGGTTGGTGTGTCCTAAGGTGGGTGTGTCCTGTGGTGGGGGTGTCCTGTGGAGGATCTGTCCTGTGGTTGGTGTGTCCTGTGGTGGGTGTGTCCTGTGGAGGTTCTGTCTTGTGGTGGGTGTGTCCTGTGGTTGGTGTGTCCTGTGGTGGGGGTGTCCTGTGGAGGTTCTGTCCTGTGGTGGGTGTGTCCTGTGGTGGGTGTGTCCTGTGGAGGTTCTGTCTTGTGATGGGTGTGTCCTGTGGTTGGTGTGTCCTGTGGTGGGTGTGTCCTGTGGAGGTTCTGTCCTGTGGTTGGTGTGTCCTGTGGAGGTTCTGTCTTGTGGTGGGTGTGTCCTGTGGTGGGTGTGTCCTGTGGAGGTTCTGTCCTGTGGTTGGTGTGTCCTGTGGAGGTTCTGTCCTGTGGTGGGTGTGTCTTTTTACTCACACATTGTATTCAGTTCACTTGTCCAGCTAGTTTTGGGTAAATAAACACTGTACAACATGTTAATTGATGCTGGTTTACACGTTTCAGCAGAGAGAGCAGAGGGGACACGGACATGAGGATGCATGACAACATGCATGATGCTGTCATGAACTTGACAAGTTTGAGAAAGAAAAGCACAGCCTGTTTCATTCATCCCTGTGAACAGAGAGACTT
The DNA here is from genome assembly GCF_052324685.1 of Brachyhypopomus gauderio. NCBI lineage: Eukaryota > Metazoa > Chordata > Actinopteri > Gymnotiformes > Hypopomidae > Brachyhypopomus > Brachyhypopomus gauderio. The sequence continues at coordinate 27,189,034 of NC_135218.1, forward strand.
CATGCCTGCAGGCGGTGGGCATTTTCACACTTTTGTACATGGGCTGTTACACTCAGTAAACTCAATATTGTATATTGATTATATTTTGCAAGTTATCTGTAAGGGAGTCTGCAGGGGTTTGATGAGGTTTTCAGTTTGTCTCAGAGAGAACAGACTGTACTGATGCATGAAAAACAAGATATGAAAGACATGACGAGAGATACAGTTATACAGTTTCTGGTGTTTTGAAACACTATTTTGTCTTTGTTATTTCCAAGTTAAAAGGTGGGGTAGTGTAGTGGTGGTTTATGGGTATGATGAAGGGTTTATGTCTGGAAGATTGGAAGTGGGACCTTCTGTGGGGCAGACGTCATATGGACGAAAAGACCACAGAAATTACGATAGTGATCAGACCTAACCCTGCTGATCAGACCTAACCCCACTCATCAGACCTAACCCTACTGATCAGACCTAACCCCACTGATCAGACCTAACCCCACTGATCAGACCTAACCCCACTGATCAGACCTAATCCTACTGATCAGACCTAACCCCACTGATCAGAGGAATCATGACGTATGGGTCAAGCCTGCCTTTCCTGCAGAGACCGACTATGTCATCCAGGCACACACACCACCACTTCAAAGAGTCGTCATGTCACCATAGCAACCGCCATGTGACAAGCCAGTTTTGCGGAGACAGAGAGACAGCACTGAGTGGTTCAGCAACAGGTCACCTAGTTCACATTTATTATAAACACATAGTTAGGGGGGACTCTGATAGGGGGATTGTATTTTATTTAGCCAGGTCAGTAAATGTATTATCAGATACTTAGATTGCTATGGAAAGATTAAGATATTCAAGGATCTTTGTGGTTTTTCCTCTTTTGATGATGCTTTGACGTGTTCTACATACCCAGATGTCTCCTCTGAAGTTCACCTGCTGTGGGTCAACTTCTAATAGGACTGTGAACATGCTGAAACTCCTATAACAGAGTCTCAGCTCTTATACCAGAGTCTCAGCTCTTATACCAGAGTCTCAGCTCTTATATCAGAGTCTCAGCTCCTATACCAGAGTCTCAGCCCAGGAGACGTGGAGAGTCTATGTTCTCCCACACTGCCTCTCCTGCAGTGAAAATGCAACGTTCTTCCGTTAAATGCCGTACAGAGTTCAAACTCCCTGTCAGCCCCTGCAGTCCCAGGCTTTAAGAGTAGAGGGGCGTGTCACACTGAAGCCCGTCCCCCTCTGCAGTTTTGAACGCCCCCTTTAGTCTTGGCTGGTTTACCACACCACACACACATGTTCAGGAATATGTTTAGAGTGAGGGCGGAGAGGGTTTGAATCAGGGAGGTTCCATCCAGACATCTTTAAAGTGCACAAGCTGTGGTTTTCTGCTAAGCTGCTACTATCTGGGATGTCGGGGACGTGAACTGCCACTTCTGGAGACGTCTGGCCACATACAGCGTTCCTCTCTTCATGGCCACGAGGAGCAGAAAGCGGTGTGGTCCCACAAGATGAAACCTTCAGACAAGCTGAACAACATTCACACAAGCTGCAGTTCTTGTGTGCTCGTGTTGGGAATTCTATTTTGAGGCTCCCAAGAGGATTTTCCCCAAAGGCCTGCAAAGATTCCTGGTCTTCTGGAGTTCAGCATCTAAGGCTGGTCCAGAGGTGGCGTCTGAGACGTGAAGAACACAGAGGCTCTGAGCCGTAACCTGACTTCCGCAACAGGTGAGGTGATGTACTCCCAAATCAGAGAGGAAGAATACACCTCAGGTTCCTAACGGCGTTCCTTTAAGTCTTTGGAGTTTTCAGCAGTGAATGCCTTGATCAGGACACTGGGATCCGTCTTGTGACGTGCGTTGGGGTTCTGGAGTGGGCGGGGTGGGGCGCGTCTGACTGTAGAACTCCGTAGTCGTGGGTGGAACTGGGGATGTGCAGTAGAGGCTAAATCACGCCGCAGGTGCACCGTTGTATGTCTGAGGCTCCTGCTCATATCAGTTGCTGCTTGTTTCCTGCTTGATTTCTCTGTCTGTCGTGTGGGGTTCAGTGATCGTCTGGGCCATTCAAGAGCAAAACACTGTTCCATGATCCCTTATTTACAGACTTATTTACAGGGTCCTGATGGGGGTCCTGACGGGGGTCCTGACCATCGGCGCAGATGTAAATTCTGAAGTGAGGGGGACCAAGCTGTACAATATATACGTTTATGCTTGTAGATGCTAGATTTCGGATGGGGTCAATATAAATCTGGAGGGGACATGTCCCCCCCGTCCCCAGTGCCATCTGCGCCCCTGGTCCTGACATGGCGGCCCATATTTCGGTTAATCATTATCACAGTATTGACCTCTGCAATATGATCTTGAAAATGAAAATGAGTCCATCTTCCTGTATGTGACAGATGTGAACAGGTGATTCAGCTAATCAAAGGGTCTCGTGTGAAGTTACAAACATGTAGCATTCTGGGTACTCATCATGCCGTATTCTTTGCCCATGCAGAAAGTATTATTCCTTATTATTAATTTTTATACTGAAAATAAAAAAATGGATACTCATAATTATATTGAAGAGTTTACAGTAGTACATGGCGTTCAGATGTTTTAATAAGAATACATCTGTGTAATCATGTGTTTGTGCACGCAAACCCTCCCATAAATCCATAAAATCACTCAACCATTCTCCCACACTCAGTCACCGGGGATTTGGGTTCACGTTTGGGCCGTGAGACCTCACACGGGAGCGTTCCTGGCCTGCAGAAGCTTGGTTGTGACCTGTGATGTCCCGGCACTTTGAGCGGTGAAGTCTCCACTCAGCTCTTGATGATCTGAAGTTGTTCTCCACTGCTGTTTCTGCGGGCTGGTGCTGGTCGGTCTGGTCTCAGCTCTGCTGCACACCCCTCGTGGTGGGTGGCCGGGAAACCGTGTGAACCTCTCGCGCTGTTGATATACGCTTCCTGCTGTGCCACACCGACCGGGCTGTTTTTCTTCCCAGGGTGCCGAGCAGCTCCCGTACGGTGAGAAGGTCCTCGGGGCCTTTGGCGAGAGAGAGGGGGGGCAGTGGTCCTCCTTTGCCTTCGAGCGCTGGAATGAATCACGGGCTGTGTGGGACGTGGTTTCAGACGTGTCTCGCGGACGTAGGGGGACGTATTACCCATAAGTCTTCCTGGCAGCGTGAAGAACATCGTTTGTTCACCATTTCCTCCGCTTGACGTTGTTTCTCTTCCTGGGTTATTTCGGTGTGTAGGATGTATATACACTGTCAGCCCTGAGACGTGTGTACGCCTCAACCCATCACTTATAGAAAATCTCAAGGGTAACACGACAGTAAAATGGCACAGAGAGTTTCACGCAGGGTAAATATCTCAGGGCAAGATGATGCACTATGCTATAACATTTAATGATTTCCTTGCAATTCGTGCTCGTATGGTCTGTCCTTGCTTTAACGCAGATCTGTGGTGAGAGGTTGCTCTGTGCGCTGCTAATCAAGAGAGCCACTCTTTAAATTCAAAGTGGACTGCCAGTGTTTTCCTGTCTGCCCTGTTCCCCGCCCGCTCCAGCACTCGGACCAGAATAGAAAAGCGCCTTTTCCTCTGCGTTATGTGGGTTTAGGAACAACGCCAGTCACCAGCTTCCTGCACCCCCACCCCACGCCCCCTTCCTCCACCAAAATGAAAGTGTAGTGAGCGAGTTTGGCCATACAGGTGAATGAGCTGACTGGGTAGGGCATGAGAAGGGGCCAGGTGTGGGTGGAGGTCTCTGGTTGGTGCCAGGAGGCCCATAGCTGGAGAAACCCTGGAGAAACTCTGAATAAACTTCATTTAAGCAGTGGTCCAAACTGTTGCCATGGCTGCTCTTACAGTTGGTTTTGCTGTTGTTGCTGTTATTGTTGTTGTTTACATAATGGAGTCTGCCGCTTTAGGTTGGATAAACGCATAGCAAGGTCTCAGATGGCAGTGTCAGATATCAGCTCTCGAACATGCAGACCACAGGCCACGCGGGACACCGAGAGCTGAAGGCTGAGAGAGACAGCTGAGGCAGGGTTGGCCAGTGGCCTGCAGGGCCCTGCACTGGGTCCTGAGGGAGGCGGAGCTCCTGCCTGACACGCCCCTTACAGGACTCTGAGTTCTGCGGGACTCTCTCAGCAGAGCTCATCACTCACGTGCCATTCTGAGTGTCTGACCTGTGCTGCTTCTCAAGAACATAAAGTGGATTTAATATGCACGACTTAACAAGCCAGGGTTAAGGCTCTCTCCCTCTCTCTCATTCTCTCTCTCTCTCTCTTTTTTTCTCTCTCTTTCCAACTCTCTCTTTCTCCCTCCCACTCTCTCCCATTCTCTCTCTCACTCACTGTATCACTCTCTCACATTCTCCCTTTCTCTCTCTCTCTCTCTCCCCCTCCCTCTCTTACTCTCTGTCTATCTCTCGCTCTCTCTCCCTTTCTCTCCCTCCCTCTACTGTAAGGGTTTTAGCATTTAAACAGTGATGAGTGTGCACATGGTGCGTGTGAGCGTCAAGGGCGCGATAACAGATGGAGTTAATAACAACCACCACCCACCCCTGCACTCCAACCTATTCTAAAGCATCAAACTCTTTCTCCTTCCATACAAATGCCACCATCAG
>NC_135218.1:27201131-27221131 GCF_052324685.1 Brachyhypopomus gauderio
AAAACTACTGATGTGGTTTATGTAAAACTACTGATGTGGTTTATGTAAAACTGCTGATGTGGTTTATGTAAAACTACTGATGTGGTTAATGTAAAACTACTGATGTGGTTTATGTAAAACTGCTGATGTGGTTTATGTAAACTACTGATGTGGTCTATGTAAAACTACTAATGTGGTTAATGTAAAACTACTGATGTGGTTTATGTTAAACTACTGATGTGGTTTGTGTAAAACTACTGATGTGGTCTATGTAAAACTACTGATGTGGTTTATGCTGTGATGATGTGGCTTATGACGGTCATCAGTCTATGATGTGGATATGAAAAACTGTCTGAGGTTTATTTAAAGCTATATCAAATCAAATTGATTTGTATAGCGCTTTTCACAACACATGTTGTCACAAAGCATCTTTACAATCTTTACAGTATTCACAAAGTTATCAATCGTATGGGACCAAATCCCTAATGAGCAAGCCAGAGGCGACAGTGGCAAGGAAAAACTCCCTATGATGGTGGGGAATAGGAAGAAACCTCGTGAGGACCAAGACTCAAAAGGGAACCCATCCTCCATTGGGCGGCCCATTAGCAGAAGTCTGTGGCGCGCAGGGTGTTTCTACAGTTCTACAGTAATAGTTAAGGTTCTTGTTCCCTGGCCAAGTAGTCACAATCCCTTCAGTGCAGATATCATTGGCGTGGTTTATTCAATACTGTGTGTGGTTTAAGTAAAACAGAATTGGTGTGATTTATGTAAAATTTTATTGATGTGGTTTATGTAAAGCTGTGTGGGTGGTTTTTGTAAAGTTGTATCAGTGTGGTCTATGTAAAACTGTATTGGTGTGGATGTATTGGTATCCGTTTATGTAACACTGTATTGGTGTGGTTTTTATAACCTTATATTTTTCTCAACAGGGATCAACAAAGTCGTTTAAGAGCACAGACTCCAGACGAAGACCTTCCAGGTAGACCTCCTTCATTCTTAACGCTGAGTGTCTTTCATATGGATCTGAACATGTCCCTCATGTACTATAGGAGAGTGTGTCCTGTATGTTATTAGGAGAGTCTGTTAGTTATTATGTCTTGCACGTTTAGAACCTCACAAAGTAACTTAGAAACGTTGTAGCTGTAAAACTGCAGAATAAATGGGCATATTTAATGTTATGTTATTATGCCTTTGCTTTGAGGCAAATAATATCTGGTTTGTAAATATTTATGCTGTATCACAAACAAACAGCCTGAAAAACCCAATCAAAACTATATTTAGACTTCACATGGAACACCACAATCATTCCAGACACTTATTAGGTTTTAGTCCTATGAAACGTATGGAAACAGGCTACAGACTACCGTCTACGGTCTACTGTCTACAGACGACTGTCTACGGACTGCTGTTTACATACTGCTGTCTACAGACTGCTGTATGCAGACTACTGTCTAGAGACTGCCACCTACAGACTATTGTTGGCAGACTGCTGTTTACATACTACTGTCTACAGACTGCTTTATGTAGACTACTGTCTACAGACTGTCATCTAGAGACTGGTGTCTACAGACTGTCATCTACAGACTACTGTCTGCAGACTGTTTACGTACTACTGTCTACAGACTGCCATCTACAGACTACTGTCTACAGACTGCTTTATGCAGACTACTGTCTACAGACTGCCATCTACAGACTACTGTCTACAGTTATCTATGGGTTTCATCCAGTATTTTTCTCAACCTGTTGAATATCCAAACAAACTCAGCCCAAAGCCGAATACATATGAGAATTGCAAATGGAACTCTAGCATAGGACTTTAGGCCTTTATTTATATTATATGTTCACAAGTTACAGACACATCAGAAGCATAAACACTACCACTACCTGCTTACACACGGCCAACAGTATACAGCTGACCTGTGTGTGTGTGTGTGTGTGTGTGTGTGTGTGTGTGTGTGTGTGCGCGCATGTGTGTGCACGTGTGTGTGTGCGTGTGTGTGTGTGGAAGGACCCTGAGTCTGCTCCAGGCCATGGAGGAGAGCTACGATGTTGACCTGGTCTACATCACTGAACGTATCATCTGCTTGTCCTTCCCTGGTGGGTCTGAAGAGCACAGCTACAGTGTGCGTCTGAGGGACGTCATCAGCATGCTTCGCTCCAAACACCAGCAGCACTACCTGGTGAGGAGCTCCTTCCTCCGCCCCACCTGTGGGCGCCGTCCAGCAACTCCCTGGGTGCCATTTCATGAGTCCTGCTAGTGCACAAGGCCGTTTCTCTTTAGCTTGGGTTGCTGAATCAATGTGTGGCACATGATGTGTGTCTTTGCTGAGGTTAGATGATATCAGTTGTCAGACAAACCATATATGGTAGTATTCTGACCTCACGTGTCCTATGCTAGGAGTGTGTGGTTTCAGAGATTCTATCTGTGTTTTGCACAAGAGTCTAACACTGTGGCCATGATGGACTAGAAATTGTATATATATAACGGGATATGGGATATTACTGAATTATCACTGGGATTTCACTGGCTTATCACTGGGATTTCACTGGGTTATCACTGGGATATCACTGGGTTATCACTGGGATATCACTGGGATTTCACTGGTTTATCACTGGTATTTCACTGGGTTATCACTGGGACATCACTGGGTTATCACTGGGATTTCACTGGGTTATCACTGGTTTATCACTGGGATTTCACTGGGTTATCACTGGGATATCACTGGGTTATCACTGGGATTTCACTGGGATCTCAAATGCAGTTGCTTAATTGTTCTGAGTCTGTGTTGGGTTTCAGTTGCTGAACCTCAGTGAGAGGAGGCATGATATCACCAAACTGAACCCAAAAGTAAGTAAATTTTGTGTGTGTGTGTGTGTGTGTGTGTGTGTGCATGAGTGTGTGTGCATGAGAGAGTGTGTGTGTGTGTGTGTGTGTGTGTGTGTGTGTGTGTGTGTGTGTGTGTGTGTGTGTGTGTGTGTGTGTGATGGTGGGTGTGTGTGTGGGTGTGTGTGTGTGTGTGTGTGTGTGTGTGTGTGTACATATGCACGTAGTTGCTCAGATCCTGAGGCTCAGTTATGTGTATATGCACTGTTTGCGTGTACTCTGCGTGTCCTCTGAGTGTGCTATGCGTGTACTCTGTGTGTACTCTGCGTGTGCTATGTGTGTCCTCTGCGCACACCTGTGTTAACAGGTGCTGGACTTTGGCTGGCCTGATCACCACGCTCCTGCCCTGGACAAAATCTGCAGCATGTGTAAGGCCATGGACACGTGGCTCACTGCTGACCCCCATAACGTGGTGGTCTTACACAACAAGGTGACCTTCCTACACACACACTCCTCCACCTGCACCAACACACTTCACAGTGCAGCACAACGTCCAAATGCAGCTATTTTCTTTATTTTAAATGTCTGTAGTGTGATTGGAAAATTGGTGGTAGTAAACTTTGAAAGATGCTGTGTTTTAAACAGTAGAGGGCACTGTTGTTCTGCTGGGGGTTTTGTTGGTGAGGCTGTTCTGCCCCTCCCCTCCTATTCAACTGCTGTGTGTTTTTATTTAGCCTTCATCCGGCCTTAGAGCACTACACCCACAACCCTAAACACGTCACTAAACCCACATCCCTAAACACGACACTAAACCCACATCCCTAATAACATCACTAAACCCATAGCCCTAAACACGGCACTAAACCTACAACCCTAAACACGGCACTAAACCCACAACCCTAAACACGGCACTAAACCCACATCCCAAAACACATCACCAAACCCACAGCCCTAAACACGTCACTAAACCCACAACCCTAAACACGGCACTAAACACACAACCCTAAACACGGCACTAAACCCATATCCCTAAATACATCAATAAACCCACATCCCTAAACACGTCACTAAACCTACAACCCTAAACATGGTACTAAACCCACAACCCTAAACACGGCACTAACCCCACAACCCTAAACACATCACTAAACCCACAACCCTAAACATGGCACTAAACTCACAGCCCTAAACACGTCACTAAACCCACAACCCTAAACACATCACTAAACCCACAACCCTAAACACATCACTAAACCCACAACCCTAAACACATCACTAAACCCACAACCCTAAACACGGCACTACACCCACAACCCTAAACACATCACTAAACCCACAACCCTAAACACATCACTAAACCCACAACCCTAAACACATCACTAAACCCACAACCCTAAACACGGCACTACACCCACAACCCTAAACACATCACTACACCCACAACCCTAAACACATCACTAAACCCACAACCCTAAACACATCACTAAACCCACAACCCTAAACACGGCACTACACCCACAACCCTAAACACATCACTACACCCACAACCCTAAACACATCACTACACCCACAACCCTAAACACATCACTAAACCCACAACCCTAAACACGGCACTACACCCACAACCCTAAACACACCACTACACCCACAACCCTAAACACATCACTAAACCCACAACCCTAAACACATCACTAAACCCACAACCCTAAACACGGCACTACACCCACAACCCTAAACACGGCACTACACCCACAACCCTAAACACATCACTACACCCACAACCCTAAACACATCACTACACCCACAACCTTAAACACGTCACTAAACCCACAACCCTAAACATGGCACTACACCCACAACCCTAAACACGTCACTAAACCCACAACCCTAAACACGTCACTAAACCCACAACCCTAAACACGGCACTACACCCACAACCCTAAACACGTCACTAAACCCACAACCCTAAACATGGCACTAAACCCACAACCCTAAACATGGCACTAAACCCACAACCCTAAACACGACACTAAACCCACATCCCTAAAAACATCACTAAACCCATAGCCCTAAACACGGCACTAAACCTACAACCCTAAACACGGCACTAAACCCACAACCCTAAACACGGCACTAAACCCACATCCCAAAACACATCACCAAACCCACAGCCCTAAACACGTCACTAAACCCACAACCCTAAACACGGCACTAAACACACAACCCTAAACACGGCACTAAACCCATATCCCTAAATACATCAATAAACCCACATCCTCAAACACGTCACTAAACCTACAACCCTAAACACGGTACTAAACCCACAACCCTAAACACGGCACTAACCCCACAACCCTAAACACATCACTAAACCCACAACCCTAAACATGGCACTAAACTCACAGCCCTAAACACGTCACTAAACCCACAACCCTAAACATGGCACTAAACCTACAACCCTAAACACATCACTAAACCCACATCCCTAAACACAGCACTAAACCCACAACCCTAAACACTGCACTAAACCCACAGTCCTAAAAGCAGCCCTCAACCCATGGTACCAAACACAAGACTAACCCCATGGTACTAACTGCAGCAGTAGACCCCTCCTTGTGACCTCAACGCACAAAGGTCAGTGGTGATAGCGGGACGAGTCGTAAGCTGAACAGGGTGAGACACTCCCAGGTCACCTGCTCCATCAGACGCTGCACTGACCCCATACGGCAGCCGGCTACAGCGACCCGAACAGCGTCTGGCTGTACAAGTGGAACCAGAAACGTCTGCGGTATATAAAGAAGCCTTTACAACCACTGAATGCTGGAGCAGGAAAAAACACTAGGTCGTCTTGGCAACTAGAACCAGCACCCACCCCCCGTGGAAACTTTTTGGGTTCAAAAACAAAAAAAGAGTGGAAATTGAAGATGGGGTATGTTAAGGGGTCTATTCACAGCCCTGAGGAGTCACATATGCGTACAGATGTTTTCTGTGTTCAGCACATGCTTTGTCCCTCCATTAACTGCTAGGACTGCAGAGTCTATTGCCATTTTCAAGCGTAGACTGAAGACTCACCTGTTTGTTGAGTTCTTACCAGAACACTAACTCAGCTGATACCACTTGCCGTTGTTCTTAAATTGTATGTCTGTCTCTGGTTATTTGTGCTTCTTGGCAAACGTCTAACTTGCAAAACACTAGATAATGACTGACTCCTGTAGTTTAGTAGTAGTCTGACTCAATGGTATCTTGAATTCTGGCCTATCTGTACTATTTCCTAGGATGAATTCTGTGATCAGATGCAAAGCACTTTGTAAGTCGCTCTGGATAAGATTGTCTGCTAAATGCCGTAAATGTAAATGTAAATGTCCCTCAGTGAGGAGGTCCTGACAGTGAGGAGGTCCTGACAGTGAGGGGTCCTGACAGTGAGGAGGTCCTGACAGTGTCCTGACAGTGAGGAGGTCCTGACAGTGTCCTGACAGTGAGGGGTCCTGACAGTGAGGAGGTCCTGACAGTGAGGAGGTCCTGACAGTGTCCTGACAGTGAGGGGTCCTGACAGTGAGGAGGTCCTGACAGTGAGGAGGTCCTGACAGTGTCCTGACAGTGAGGAGGTCCTGACAGTGAGGAAGTCCTAACAGAGAGGGAGGTCCTGACAGTGAGGAGGTCCTGACAGTGTCCTGACAGTGAGGGGTCCTGACAGTGAGGAAGTCCTGACAGTGAGGGAGGTCCTGACAGTGTCCTGACAGTGAGGAGGTCCTGACAGTGAGGGGGTCCTGACAGTGAGGGGGTCCTGACAGTGAGGGGTCCTGACAGTGAGGAAGTCCTGACAGTGAGGGAGGTCCTGACAGTGTCCTGACAGTGAGGAGGTCCTGACAGTGAGGAGGTCCTGACAGTGTCCTGACAGTGAGGAGGTCCTGACAGTGAGGAGGTCCTGACAGTGAGGGGGTCCTGACAGTGAGGAGGTCCTGACAGTGAGGAAGTCCTGACAGAGAGGGAGGTCCTGACAGTGAGGAGGTCCTGACAGTGTCCTGACAGTGAGGAGGTCCTGACATTGAGGGGTCCTGACAGTGAGGGGGTCCTGACAGTGAGGAAGTCCTGACAGTGAGGAGGGCCTGACAGAGAGGAGGTCCTGACAGTGAGGGGGTCTTGACAGTGAGGGGGTCCTGACAGTGAGGGGGTCCTGACAGTGAGGAGGTCCTGACAGTGAGGAAGTCCTGACAGTGAGGAGGTCCTGACAGTGAGGGGGTCCTGACAGTGTCCTGACAGTGAGGAGGTCCTGACAGTGAGGAGGTCCTGACAGTGTCCTGACAGTGAGGAGGTCCTGACAGTGAGGGGGTCCTGACAGTGTCCTGACAGTGAGGAGGTCCTGACAGTGAGGAGGTCCTGACAGTGTCCTGACAGTGAGGGGATCTTGACAGTGAGGAGGTCCTGACAGTGAGGAGGTTCTGACAGTGAGGAAGTCCTGACAGTGAGGAAGTCCTGACTGTGGTCTGTGTTCCTTCACGTTCCTCTCTCGGCGTGGGCCCTCTCAGACTCCACCCATCGTGGTGTTCTCCCTGATTTGCACTATAATTACTTTTCAGTAGTTTCATTTCTTACATTCGGATCTATTTCCCAAGTGCATTTTTGTGTCTTTTCCAGGGGAATCGTGGGCGGACCGGAGTGGTTGTAGCAGCCTACATGCACTACAGCAGCATCTCAGCCAGGTAGGAGCAGAGCCCGCGTGGGCATGTGGTTCAGGTCTGAGGTGTATCTCAGCGGGGTTGTGTCTGGAGGCGGACCTGCAGGGCTGTGAGCTGTCGCCGCTGTCTGAGCGTGTGCTGTCTGAGCGTGTGCTGTCTGCTGTGGTTTGCAGTGTGGACCAGGCTCTGGACAGGTTTGCCATGAAGCGATTTTACGAGGACAAAGCCATGCCAGTAGGCCAGCCGTCTCAGAGAAGGTGAGTAACACACCCCCATCCACGCTGCTCTTACTGAGCCTCCACCCTGAACCTCCACCCTGAACCTCCACCCAGAACCTCCACCCAGAACCTCCACCCTGAACCTCCACCCAGAACCTCCACCCTAAACCTCTACACTGAACCTCTACACTGAGCCTCCACACTGAGCCTCCACCCTGAACCTCCACCCTGAACCTCTACACTGAACCTCTACACTGAGCCTCCACCCTAGGCCTCCACCCTGAACCTCCACCCTGAACCTCCACACCCCCCATACTCAAATAGCGGCCCGCGGGCCGCATGCGCATGCTATCTATTTCTGGCCCGCGAGCTGTTTTGAAAAGTGTTTTTTTTTTTAGGAATCTTTTTTTTCAATCGCGGTATCCGCTCTTATTTTATCTCAAGACGCTGCCGGCCCCGTCAGTGATTTAAAAAATAAAATGTGGCCCGTCATCATTTCTATTTGAGTACCCCTGCTCTACACTGAGCCTCCACCCTGAACCTCCACCCTGAACCTCCACCCTGAACCTCCACCCTGAGCCTCCAGCCGGAGCCACCAGTATTACCTTTTGCTGTGAACCTTAATCCTGAGAGTCTCCACCCGTAGACCTCACCACCCTTAAGCCTCCACCTTCTTAAGTGTCATGTGACTACACCACATGACCAGCCTTCCCACTGCCCCTCCCCAGCACGCACAGAGCTGCAATTGTGCCTCCACCCTGAACCTCCACCTTGGAGAAACCTCTAAGCTCCTCACAGAGAGCGGTCTCCTCACGGCTCATCCTTAAATGGTATGAAGGAAAAAGGTCTTGGTCTTGGTCTTCTTCTGAAAACATTCAAGTGTTCATGGCATCTAGCACCTTCTGGCCATCCCATAACTCACAGCAGAGCTACAGTTGAGCTACAGCTGAGCTACAACAGAGCAACAGTGGAGCAACAGTGGAGCAACAGTGACCCATCGCGTCTGTCTTTTGTCTTGTGGTCCCTCTGACCGTCCCCTGTGCTGTCCGTCACCGTGTCCTGCTGGTAAATTTAACCTGCAGCCGTGGCCAGAAGTCTGAGGTTATAAACAGAGGCATGTCTGACATTAACACTCCAACAGGAAGAGAGCTGCTTCGTGCACATGGTAAACAGCATACGTGTCAGATACAGCGCGTGTTACGCTGCCTTCAGCAGGCGTGTGTGTGTGTGTGTGTGTGTGTGTGTGTGTGTGTGTGTGTGTGTGTGTGTGTGTGTGTGTGTGTGAGTGAGTGTGCGTGCTTGGCTTGCGGGTGCTCACCGTGTGTGTGTGTGTGTGTGTTGGCAGGTATGTGCAGTACTTTGCTGGACTTCTTTCTGGTCATATAAAGATCAACAACAAGCCTCTGTTCCTTCACCACGTCATCATGCACGGGATCCCCAACTTTGAGTGTAAAGGAGGTGAGGAGAACATCCTCTCTACCAGCGTGGAACCTGTCACACCTCACCTGTGTGCTACAACCACAGTGTGCACTCTCACAACCACAGTGTGCACTCTCACAACCACAGTGTGCACTCTCATAACCACAGTGTGCACTCTCATAACCACAGTGTGCACTCTCATAACCACAGTGTGCACTCTCACAACCACAGTGTGCACTCTCATAACCACAGTGTGCACTCTCACAACCACAGTGTGCACTCTCATAACCACAGTGTGCACTCTCACAACCACAGTGTGCACTCTCACAACCACAGTGTGCACTCTCATAACCACAGTGTGCACTCTCACAACCACAGTGTGCACTCTCATAACCACAGTATGCACTCTCACAACCACAGTGTGCACTCTCATAACCACATTGTGCACTCTCATAACCACAGTGTGCACTCTCACAACCACAGTGTGCATTCTCATAACCACAGTGTGCACTCTCACAACCACAGTGTGCACTCTCACAACCACAGTGTGCACTCTCATAACCACAGTGTGCACTCTCACAACCACAGTGTGCACTCTCATAACCACAGTGTGCACTCTCACAACCACAGTGTGCACTCTCACAACCACAGTGTGCACTCTCATAACCACAGTGTGCACTCTCACAACCACAGTGTGCACTCTCATAACCACAGTGTGCACTCTCACAACCACAGTGTGCACTCTCATAACCACAGTGTGCACTCTCACAACCACAGTGTGCACTCTCACAACCACAGTGTGCACTCTCATAACCACAGTATGCACTCTCACAACCACAATGTGCACTCTCACAACCACAGTGTGCACTCTCATAACCACATTGTGCACTCTCATAACCACAGTGTGCATTCTCATAACCACAGTGTGCACTCTCACAACCACAGTGTGCACTCTCACAACCACAGTGTGCACTCTCATAACCACAGTGTGCACTCTCATAACCACAGTATGCACTCTCACAACCACAGTGTGCACTCTCATAACCACAGTATGCACTCTCACAACCACAGTGTGCACTCTCATAACCACATTGTGCACTCTCATAACCACAGTGTGCACTCTCATAACCACAGTGTGCACTCTCACAACCACAGTGTGCACTCTCATAACCACAGTGTGCACTCTCACAACCACAGTGTGCACTCTCATAACCACAGTGTGCACTCTCACAACCACAGTGTGCACTCTCACAACCACAGTGTGCACTCTCATAACCACAGTGTGCACTCTCACAACCACAGTGTGCACTCTCATAACTACAGTGTGCACTCTCATAACCAAACAAATCAACGTAAAACGTTTATTTTATTTTCACACTGTTGTAGGTTGCAGACCATTTCTGAAGATTTATCAGGCAATGCAACCGGTGTATACATCTGGTATATAGTAAGTGTGTGTGTGTGTGTGTGTGTGTGTGTGTGTGTGTGTGTGTGTGTGTGTGTGTGTGTGTGTGTGTGTGCAGTTCTGCTCAAACTGTCCTTAAGGAATAAATGTATTCATCTGTATCTGTGTGTCTGAGACATTGGCAGTCACAGTGTGTAGGCCAAACCCCCCCCCGGCTAATGAGTTGGACATTATAAAGGGACATTATAATCAGCCCCATGACAATAACTTCATCATCGTTATCTTTGATCTTCCACTTGGATTTTATACATTTTTATCAATTTCGCTGGAATTTCTCAAACCACCGAGCTTGGATTAATATAAAATGGGAGTTTAAATTTTAATATTCAGGTTTCTTGTGTGAGTTCAGCAGACGATGGTCATTTGTTTCCCAGTGTCGGAGGGCTGCAGTGATCATCTGTATGGCATAAGTGGTGCTGTTAAAACTGCCTGCTTGTAGATTCTTCATCTCTTCCACAGTAATGTTCAAGGAGACAGCCACACGAGCATCTGTATCACCATTGAGCCTGGTCTGCTCCTCAAGGGGGATATTCTGGTATTCACAGCACATTCACAAACTGCATTACAGTCAGAGTTATGACACGTAGATTTACAAATCAATGATGCTGACTGATTGTCCTGTGTATAGCAAGTGTACCCTTATAATGACGAGGCATTTCTGAGTAATGTCCTCTTTTTCTGTATGAATTCTATCTTACAGTTAAAGTGTTACCACAAACGCTACCGTAACCCCAGCAGAGACGTGATCTTTCGAGTGCAGTTCCATACGTGTGCGGTGCATGATTTGGGGCTGGTGTTCACCAAGAACGACCTGGATGAGACTTTCAGAGGTCACTCTGTCCTTAGGTTCTTTCTGTTATGAAAGCAACACAAACATGTCACACAAAAGTGACAATTACAATTACAATTACAATTAGTGACAACAATTACTGACCACTAATGAAAATGTGTTTTTACAGATGACAGATACCCTGAGGACGGTAAAGTGGAATTTATCTTCTCATTTGGGCCAGAGAAGATTCGAGGTATGGCTCATGGTGCTTACGTCAGCTTCTGATCTTGTAGGCATGATAAGGAGAACTACATTACCCATAAGCATTTGTGTGACTCTCAGGGATGGATCACCTGGAGAATGGCCCCAGTGTTTCTGTGGACTACAACACCCAGGATCCTCTCATCCGCTGGGACTCCTATGAAAACTTCAACAGGCGATGTGAGGACATCACGGATGGTGAGGCGCCTTCTTTGTTATGTAAATGTCGGTTTACTGAAGTGTGGAGAGCAGTCCTGAACCACTGGAGAAAAATAACAGATCACCTGCATTGTTGTTTTGATAAAGATGAATGAACCACTCTTTGTCAATGGCTGAGAGCATGAAGGGAGCAGTGGAGGTGTGTGAGCACTCCCTCACCTGAGCACTCCTTCACCTGAGCACCCCCTCACCTGAGCACCCCCTCACCTGAGCACTCCCTCACCTGAGCACTGCCTCACCTGAGAACTCCCTCACCTGAGCACCCCCTCACCTGAGCACTGCCTCACCTGAGCACTCCCTCACCTGAGCACCCCCTCACCTGAGCACCCCCTCACCTGAGCACTCCCTCACCTGAGCACCCCCTCACCTGAGCACCCCCTCACCTGAGCACTCCCTCACCTGAGCACTCCCTCACCTGAGCACTGCCTCACCTGAGAACTCCCTCACCTGAGCACCCCCTCACCTGAGCACTGCCTCACCTGAGCACCCCCTCACCTGAGCACTCCCTCACCTGAGCACTCCCTCACCTGAGCACCCCCTCACCTGAGCACTCCCTCACCTGAGCACCCCCTCACCTGAGCACCCCCTCACCTGAGCACTCCCTCACCTGAGCACCCCCTCACCTGAGCACTCCCTCACCTGAGCACTCCCTCACCTGAGCACTGCCTCACCTGAAGTGGGTATTGGCTTACGTGGGTACTGCCTGAAGTGGGTACTGGTTGAAGATGATAATAATGTTAATGTATCTACTATACATGATTATACATATATATTATAAATACATATGATACATGATTCAACTATTAATACAGCAGAAGAAGATATGATCTGCAGACCACAAATTTTGAATATGAATTGTTTAATCAATATGAATATTAAACATATAATAGTGCTGTAGTGGACATTTGGTATTTTATTTATGTTTTAATATTTAGTGGTAAGTGATGTTGCTTTGCCAGTCCTTAGAAGCGGTGGGTGTGTAGGAGAGAATCTGGCTGGCACCGTGCACAGCTGGCATCGTGCCCGGCTGGCATCGTGCCCGTCAGCTCACCAGAGCCTGGAGATTGGCGGTTCTCCTGGACTCTGGGTCAGCAGAGACAGGCAAATGCAGCCCAGGCAGAAACCTTGATGACACTATTAGGGTTAGGTGTCGTCATTCGGGTGGTCCTCGGTTTCATCACTCTGTTTATTTCAGCATTTCAGCCTGCGTGATATGAATTCCTCACTGGTCTTAACACTTTGCTGTTGAATCCTGACCCAGAGGTTTTCATGTAGATCCACATATATTCAAGACATTTAGTCTCAAGCTTCCTGACTGTTTGTGTTTAATTAAACATAGAGTTTTAATAAAATGTGATTTTTAATAACTTTAATTTTTTAAAAATAATTTTAATTTTTAATATTTAAATCTCAAAATCAAAAAATATATTCCAACAAAAATATTTTTCTTGCTATTTTATGCCAAACCAAGAGCACAAATATGAGCATTGTGACAAGAAACAGGTATGAGAATATGAGAATATGGCAATATGAGAACATGAGAAGATGAAAATAAGAGTTTGATGGTTGAGTGCTGTGTATTCCTGTCTCTAGGGTTGTGGGACCACCTCCTTGTTTTATGGTTGCAGAGCAACAGAAATTCTTCATCATAAGCACGTGCTTATATATGTCTTCATATGTGTATACACACACACACACACACACACACACACCCAGCTGGTATTCGCCACAGCAACACTGATACTTGAGATGCTTGGCTATAAGATGAAGAGCTTCATGAAGCAACACCGTCCCTGAAGAAGGAGGTTAGAGGCTAAGATGACGGGGAACCCAGAGTTAGACTCAGATTCATCGGCCTGGAACGCATGGAGCTGTGTAACATCAACAGGACTCTGAGAGCCGTCATAAAGAACCTGGTGCTGTGGAAGATGCCCCTAGAGGTCAACTTTTAAACCAATAGCACGAGTCGCTGTCAAATGCGGGACTTACCAAGGTGGGGCTTTATCCCAGCTGTTGTTAAGCATAGGCCTGAACCCCTCTGTGATGTCATCACCAAGAGGGGCTGCGGATGTCAGCTGTGGAATGGAGTAACCATCAGCCTTCTCCTCTACATAGATAACATCAAGCTGTATACCAAAAGTGAAGGAGACATCGACATACTGATCCACATCACCAGGATATACAGCAATGACATCTGACTGTCATTCTGAGTGTCATTCTGACTGGATAAAGAAAAGAAAAAAAAGTGCCATATTTTTGTCAATTGTGATTTTTCACCACAATCGAAATTTGTCCTCTGCTTTTTACCCAGCTGTGCAGTTAGAACACACACACACACACACACACACTAGTGATTACTAGGGGGCTGTGGATCACACGTGCCCAGAGCGGTGGGCAGCCCTAGCCCGGCGCCCGGGGAGCAGTTGGGGTTAGGTGCCTTGCTCAAGGACACCTCAGTCATGGCCTCAGGTCTGGGAATCGAACCCACAACCCTCTGGTCACAAGACCAGTTCCCTACAACCAGGCCATGACTGCCCCTAAGTGTGGTCAGAAGGTCAAGAGAGGGAAGGCAGTTGGAACTGAGATCATACGTCCAGAAGTCCACAGAAGTTGAGGGCAGAAAGTAGCTATAGCCAAAAACCTACTGAGAGTGAGACAGGTCCTGAGAAGAGTGAGACAGGTCCTGAGAAGAGTGAGACAGGTCCTGAGACATCAGCTGAATGGGAAGATCTGGACAAACAACACCTACACTCTACCAGTCAGCAAATACCCATCTGGTATATTCACCTGGCCAAAGGAGGAGATAGAAGCCACTGACATAAAGACAAGGAGACTCCTCACAATGCAGGGAGGGTTTCATCTCAGACCCCGCACTGTAAAACTGTATGCTTGGGGGGGATTAGTGAGCATCAGAGCCACTGTCCAGGATGGAATATCAAGATCCAGGCGTACACCAGAAGGATGGGCCCTAGTGATGAAGAGCTTAGTGAGTACCTCAAACAGCAGGAACCTGAGGAGGAGAGGAATGAGGAGGAGCACAAACCATCATGGAAAGATAAACCCCTGCATGATGTGTGCTCACTGAAAATGTAGAAATGGAGAATCCTATCAGTGGCTGGAAGAGGCTGGATTACAAACACAGAGGCACAGAGTGATGGATGTAGTGATAGATGTAGGGATGGATGTAGAGATGGATGTAGTGATAGATGTAGTGATAGATGTAGTGATGGATGTAGTGATAAATGTAGTGGTAAATGTAGTGATAGATGTAGTGATAGATGTAGTGATGGGTGTAGTGATGGATGTAGTGATAGATGTAGTGGTGGGTGTAGTGATAGATGTAGTGATGGATGTAGTGGTGGGCGTAGTGATGGATGTAGTGATGGGTGTAGTGATGGATGTAGTGATAGATGTAGTGATAGATGTAGGGATGTGAAAGATAAGTGGTTCCCATGGTAATCTGAGCACTTGCGTCTGTGACCCCCAAACTGGAAAAACGGCTCAAAAAGATCCCAGGAACCATATCTGAGATCTCCGCCCAGAAGAACATAGTCATGTAGTCATAGGAACAGTTAAAACGCTGCACAAATTATTGTATATATATCTATATATACAATCCCTCACACTATAAGTAGTGTGTTGTATGTTTAACATCTCTGTCTCTGTGAAGGTGATGGTAGAGAAGTATTGAGCCAGGATGGGTCAGAGGATGAGGTCATTAGGTCCCAGCTCTCTGTTCACGCCTGTTTCCAATTCGAGCTTTAAATAGTGCCTGCAGAAATAGAGCTGTCTCTGGCCTCAGTGCAGAGGGTGAAATCTGATAGCCCTCTATCCGATGCCCTCTGGTGGGGAGGGGCAGGGAGGAAGACTGGGGACCCCTACCTCCTCTTTCTCCACTTTCCCACTGGCTCAGCTGAGGGACAGACTGAGGACCATGGCTGTAAGAACACGCCACAGGGTGACCACCCCCCAGCTGCCTGTTCACACGCACACAGCACTCACTCCATACGCACTCCATACTGAATACTGACTGAATTCTGGTTCAGACCTTTCAAAGCTGCCACACCCTAACAGGCCTCAGGCCCAGACTGGCACTGATTTGTAAATCAAATGTAGAAGTTGTAGTGTCCTGAGAAGTGGAGGGAAGATCGAGTGGTTGTTTGGGGGTTGTGGTTGTTCTGGAGCTGTGGTTGATCTGGGGTTGTGGTTGCTCTGGTATTGTGGTTGTTCTGGCATTGAGGTTGTTCTGGGGCTGTGGTTGTTCTGCGGTTGTGGTTGTTCGGGGGGTTGAGGTTGTTCTGGGGATGTGGTTGTTCTGGTATTGTGGTTGTTCTGCAGTTGTGGTTGTTCGGGGGGTTGAGGTTGTTCGGGGGTTGAGGTTGCTCTGGGGTTGAGGTTGTTCTGGTATTGTGGTTGTTCGGGGGTTGAGGTTGTTCTGGGGTTGAGGTTGTTCTGGGGTTGAGGTTGTTCTGGGATTGTGGTTCTTCGGGGGTTGTGGTTGTTTGGGGGTTGTGGTTGTTCTGTAAAGTAGATTCTACATTCTGTGGTTGTTTTATACAGTACATTCAGAAAGGATCTGGACCATTTTAAAATAGGGTCAGCTGTAGTTTCTAAACCTCTTTTTAGTCATTAATCAACTATTTTTTTCACAATGACTAAGCAAAAGTTTTTGTTTTGTAAATGTATTAAAAATAATTCTTATTTACATAATGTCACATCTGGCCCCGTCCTCTACCTGTCTCTCTTGCTTCCATGTTTCTTTAGTTCCTCCTTTGTTTAGGTTTTATGGGTTTTCTGGTTACACAGTTGTATGTATGTATATGTATATGTGGTTCTAGTGTCTGCTATGGCTGGTTTTGTCATGTTCCTTAGTTCTAGTTTGCCTTTGTTTGGCTTCCCTTTTTGTGTATGACCCTTGTGTTCCTGGTTATCGAGTTCTGGTTAGTGTATTGGTTTTAATAATAATAATAATAATAATAATAATAATAATAATAATAATAATAATATTTATTTGTATAGCATCTTTCATACATACATGCAACCCAAAGTGCTTTACAGAATAAATAAAAAGAAACATTAAAAGGAAAATGTTAAAAGAAATTAAAGATAAAAAGGAAACAAACATACAAATTATTGTGACGCTCGGTAGAGAGGCACGACGAACGTCGAACTGTGCAATGAAGAACGTTTATTGCTGAACACAAACACGAAGCTCCGTGCGGAGTGCGAACAGAAAAATACACCTTTCACACAGGCACGAAACTTTAGACAAAGACGAGCACAAGACACCGCGCTAACGCACATTAAATAGGTGAATAACACAGACCCATGTGACCTCGAGACAAGGCACAGGTGTAACAAACGAACACGCTCACAAACAACCCACGCCCACGGAAGTATAAACATGGACATAACGACACGCAGACAACGTAACGGCACGCCCACAGGGAAGGGTCCGGAGCTGTGACCGTGACAATTATAAAATAATAATAATATAATAAAATAAATATTAAATTAACATAAAATGTAACTAAATAAAATAATGTAAAAAAGTAAAGTAAATAAGATAATAATAATTGGGAAAACTATTTAAAATAATTAGAACAGAGTTAGCTACTCACACTCACAGAGTGCGACCTTCACTCTCACTGGTTTTGTGTTATATAGTCATGCCCCTCTGTGTTGGTTTGGCTACAAGGTTCTGTTAACGGCCCACATTATAACCCTTGCTCTCTTCAGCACTTGTGTCGGCCTCCGAGCCCATTACATCTTGAGTGGAAAGATGGACTCTGGTGAAAACTCCTGGAGAAAAAACTGCTCCAATGTGGCTAAGATTTCATACTGGGGTGAAGGTTCACATTTCAACAACATGACCTGAATCATACCACCAAGAAAATGCAGGAGTGCAACTGGGAAACATGGCAGAAACTCTCAATGTCATGAATGCCAAGATGATGGAATCACTCTCAAGACGTCTTGAGGGAGATATTGCTTCCACATGGCCTTTAACCAAACACTTAGTGAAGGATGTGAATATTTATTTAAAGAGAGTATTACAGCTTTTTAGTTTTAATACATTTACAAAACATTCCAAAAGCTCATTGCTTGAGATTGATGTGAGAAAAATTAGTTAAATCTGAAAATTACCAAAACCTGGAAAGGTACATTGAGGTGTTTAGAGGAGTCAGAACAGAGGACTCTTGTGCGGTGCTCTGAGGTGTTTAGAGGAGTCAGAACAGAGGACTCTTGTGCAGTGCTCTGAGGTGTTTAGAGGGGTCAGAACAGAGGACTCTTGTGCGGTGCTCTGAGGTGTTTAGAGGGGTCAGAACAGAGGACTCTTGTGCGGTGCTCTGAGGTGTTTAGAGGGGTCAGAACAGAGGACTCTTGTGCGGTGCTCTGAGGTGTTTAGAGGAGTCAGAACAGAGGACTCTTGTGCGGTGCTCTGAGGTGTTTAGAGGGGTCAGAACAGAGGACTCTTGTGCAGTGCTCTGAGGTGTTTAGAGGAGCCATCATCCTCATCATCCCCCTGAAGCTGCAGTGAACTGAAGGACTATGTTCTGCCCTCTAACGACATTGTAACCCCACTAGCAACCGGCGCCAAATTTAGGTCTGATGTGAGACTAAACTGGCTGTGCATCATGGGCAGTGCAAGTGCGACTTCAGTGATTAGTGATGTGGTAACTCCACAGCTCTGTAGTCAGTGATTAGTGACGTGATATCTTCACAGCTCTGTAGTCAGTGATTAGTGACGTGATATCTTCACAGCTCTGTAGTCAGTGATTAGTGATGTGGTAACTCCACAGCTCTGTAGTCAGTGATTAGTGACGTGATATCTTCACAGCTCTGTAGTCAGTGATTAGTGACGTGATATCTTCACAGCTCTGTAGTCAGTGATTAGTGATGTGGTAACTCCACAGCTCTGTAGTCAGTGATTAGTGACGTGATATCTTCACAGCTCTGTAGTCAGTGATTAGTGACGTGATATCTTCACAGCTCTGTAGTCAGTGATTAGTGACGTGATATCTTCACAGCTCTGTAGTCAGTGATTAGTGACGTGATATCTCCACAGCTCTGTAGTCAGTGATGAGTGACGTGATATCTTCACAGCTCTGTAGTCAGTGATTAGTGACGTGATATCTTCACAGCTCTGTAGTCAGTGATTAGTGACGTGATATCTCCACAGCTCTGTAGTCAGTGATTAGTGACGTGATATCTTCACAGCTCTGTAGTCAGTGATTAGTGATGTGATATCTTCACAGCTCTGTAGTCAATGATTAGTGACGTGGTAACTCCACAGCTCTGTAGTCAGTGATTAGTGACGTGATATCTTCACAGCTCTGTAGTCAGTGATTAGTGATGTGATAACTTCACAGCTCTGTAGTCAGTGAGTAGTGACGTGATAGCTTCACAGCTCTGTAGTCAGTGATTAGTGACGTGATATCTCCACAGCTCTGTAGTCAGTGATTAGTGACGTGATATCTTCACAGCTCTGTAGTCAGTGATTAGTGATGTGATATCTTCACAGCTCTGTAGTCAATGATTAGTGACGTGGTAACTCCACAGCTCTGTAGTCAGTGATTAGTGACGTGATATCTTCACAGCTCTGTAGTCAGTGATTAGTGATGGGATATCTTCACAGCTCTGTAGTCAGTGATTAGTGACGTGATAACTTCACAGCTCTGTAGTCAGTGATTAGTGACGTGATATCTTCACAGCTCTGTAGTCAGTGATTAGTGACGTGATATCTTCACAGCTCTGTAGTCAGTGATTAGTGACGTGATATCTTCACAGCTCTGTAGTCAGTGATTAGTGACGTGATAACTTCACAGCTCTGTAGTCAGTGATTAGTGACGTGATATCTTCACAGCTCTGTAGTCAGTGATTAGTGACGTGATATCTTCACAGCTCTGTAGTCAGTGATTAGTGACGTGATATCTTCACAGCTCTGTAGTCAGTGATTAGTGACGTGATAACTTCACAGCTCTGTAGTCAGTGATTAGTGACGTGATAACTTCACAGCTCTGTAGTCAGTGATTAGTGACGTGATAACTTCACAGCTCTATAGTCAGTGATTAGTGACGTGATAGCTTCACAGCTCTGTAGTCAGTGATTAGTGATGTGATATCTTCACAGCTCTGTAGTCAGTGATTAGTGACGTGATAACTTC